>NW_004798238.1:122127-124952 GCF_000002075.1 Aplysia californica | reverse complement strand
CACACACGCCACGGTCGCTCAAACATTCACATATATATACCCCACATTTACATCATCATTACAAGAATTACCTTCATTAAAATGATAAGTTACCGTGCGTCCAAATATTCCCCTTAAAATCTCACTTACTACTTTTACTTTTATTTTTATCAACTTTTGCTGCAGTTAAGCGTCGAGGAGAGATGCAGTTTTCTACGGTAGACCAGCTGTGCAGCTCTTTCTAGTGGGAGGTTATAATTTATTAGGGTTTCCTTGACTCCCTCAATCCATCTTTTGCGTGGTGCACCTCTTCCTTTATAGCCTGAGTACTTGGTGTTATAGGCTCTGGAGGCTGGCTGGCTAGGTGACATTCGTAACATCTGGCCAAACCATTTTTTATTCTCTGCTTTACAATGAAATGCAGGCAGGACCCAGAGCTAATAGTGTCTCTAACTTTTTAATTCTTCTACCCGTCTCTTCTTGTGATGTTTGGGGTTTTACGGAGACATTTCCTCTCACTACGTCACATAATTTTCCTATTTAACTCCTTTCACCCATTGAAAATGGTGAAATGGTATAGGTTTAACGTCCCTATCAACACTATTATTAGCTTATTTAAGAGGTGAAACCTCTGAGGTTCATTTATATGATCTACGAAAGGACCGCGAACCAAGTGGAAATTTCGTGTAAAGTGCCATTTCCCAAGGACACAACCACGGACCAAGCTAAGGGTCGAACTCCCGAACCCCCAATCTCACGATCTCGGGCCCGGTAGCCTAACCACCGGGCCACCGACGCCAGTTTTCACCCTTTGTGTCAATTACGTCATATGTCCTTTCCTCCAATCAGAGCGACCAGAGTGACACAAGCCAGTCCAGCGAGTCCAGCCCCAGCAGTGAGACCAGTGCCAGCAGTGAGACCAGTGTGACAGTGAGCCAACAGTTATTGTTTTACTTCTCTTTGTGGGTTTGTTTGTCTTGTTGGTGCGGTTTGCGTACGTCACAAGTACCCACTTTTATTCAGAACATCTTTTGTTTTGCTTTGGTTTTGGGTAGGGCTTTTTTTCCTATTTTTTTTTTTTTTTTGCTTTTTGATGTTTTATTTTGGTTTGGTTTGTTTTGGTTTGTTTTATTTGGGGGTGTGTCTAGTTTGAGTTTGTTGGGTTTTTTTTTTTTTCGTTTTGTTTTGTTTTTTTAAACATTGGAAACGTCTTCCCTTAAATCCTATTCTTCCGTATATGTAAATACCCCTTGCCAGTCAGATTTGTTGTACTAATGGCACTAATATCTTTCCTCCAATCAGAGAGTACATACCCCATTTAACTCATATAGACTATTACACCCTTAACCAATCAGATTGTCTTTCTTACGCCACAAAATTGCTTTCCTCCAATCAGAGCGCACAGACCCCATATCATTTATACAAGTTTACGCCCTTAACAAATCAGATCTATTTTCCGTATGTAACAAACGTCTTTCCTCCAATCAGAGCGTACAAAGCGAGCAGAGCGCCACAAGCCTTGAAAGCCTCACAAGCGCCGCCAGCGTTACGAGCGACCAGCCTTTTTGTGTGAACAGTTGTGACAACGTGGAATCAGGGACATACGCTGATTGCAGGTAATAAACAAATACACATTCTATTGTATTTGACTGAATGCAAACACATGTAGGTAAACCCTGGGATATACGCGCTGATTGCAGGTGATAAACAAATACGAGATCTGTTTTATTTGATTGAAAGCAACAAAAGAAAGTTACTGGACGAAGGAATGTATTATGCTGACTGCAGGTTGTAAACAAATTAATGTAAGTTCTGTTTTATTTGATTGAATTTAAACAAACAATGGTGAACCCTGGGGAATACTCTGATTGCAAGTGGTAAACAAATATGAGTACGAACTCTGTTTTATTTGAATGAATACAAACGAATGAAGTGAACCCTGGGATACACGCTGATTGCAGTTGGTAAATAGGTACAAGTTCAGTTGTATTTGATTGAATGCAAACAAATGTTAGCGGGCTAGGGGACTTATGCTGATTGCTGGTGAAGAACAACTCAAATTCTATTTATTTGATTGAATACCAACAAAATGCTAGTGGACTAGAAAATTTGTTCTGACAGCAGGCAATTAACAAACTCAAATTCTTTTGTATGTGACTGAATGCAAACAAATGGCAATGCTGGGTATAAAAAAATACAAAATCGGCTCTATTTGATTGAGTACAAACAAATATCAGTGGACACGGCGATATACGCTAAATGCAGGCGATAAACAAATGCAAGTTCTGTTTTATTAGATAGGATGCAAACAAATGTTAGTAGACTATGGGATTTAGCTGATCGCAGCATCCAAACAAATACAAATTATATTGTAATTGATTCAATACATGATACAAATTAAGGGTTCAATGGGGAAAAAACGTATGTTATCACAGCCTTGAAATCGTATTGCCACACAATTTAATATTTCATACTTATTATTACTTATGTATATCATTCTGTGTGTGTGTGTCCCTCAGCTCATGCAGTGACTACTACGTGTGCCTACCTGGCGAGTCCTCAGAGATCCGTAGCTGTGAAATGACTCTCTTCTTCAACCCGTCTACTTCAACCTGTGGTTTTTCGGCTGCCAATTGCCAGTGAGTTCTTGCTTCTTGGTGTTGCGTGTAGTTGTTTGGTTGTTGTTGCTGTTGTTACTGTTGTTGCTGCTGCTTTATTATTATTGTTGTTGTTGTTGTTGTTGTTGTTGTTGTTGTTGATGATGATGTTGTTGATGCTGCTGTTTTGTTGGAGCTTCTTCTTCTTCTTCTTCTTCTTCTTCTTCTTCTTCTTCTTCTTCTTCTTCT
>NW_004798238.1:117735-119722 GCF_000002075.1 Aplysia californica | reverse complement strand
CTCTCTCTCTCTCTCTCTCTCTCTCTCTCTCTCTCTCTCTCTCTCTCTCTCGCTCCCTGTGTTATTCTACCAATCGTACTGACACCATTATCAATGTGTACTCTTGACCTGACACAACATTGCCTCGCCCCCCCCCTCTCTTTTCTCCACCCCACAGGACAACGTCTCTCACTAGCGTCACCTCAGAAGAGAGCTTGACGTGAGTCGCTGACATTCATTCATCCATTCATTCAATCATTCATTCATCCGTTCGTTCGTCCGTCCATTAGTTTGTTCATTCGTTTGTTCGTCCATCTGTTCATTCATTCGTTCATTCATTCACTCAACAGTTCGTTCATTCTTTACTTCAATCATTTGTTCATTCATTTATTCGTTTGTTCATCCATTCACGTATTTCTTCATCCATTCTTCCATTCATTCATTTCTTCATTCATTTCTTTCTCATCATTTATTCGTTTTAATCATTGGATCCTTTGTTCAGTCGTGCATGTATCTGTTTCACGGATTACTTACACGTAGATTATAAGTTCATAAATATATTCACTCGTCCGTTTTGTGATTATCTTAACTGCTAATGTATTCGTAGATGCATTCTTTTATACTGTTCGTTCAATCTGATATTCCTCCGCTGGTCCTTTCATTCAGACAACAGTTTACTTACCTAACATGATACTCGCTCGCTCATCCGATTGACTCAAAAGCATGGCCAGTTGTCTTTCATTACAACCTCCACATTTGTAAAATTATCTGACTATTTGATTGTTAGCTCATAAATTTAAGTTTGCTTGTTTGTTTGTTGTTGTTTTGTTTTTTTGTTGTTTTTTTTGTTGGGGGGGTCTTTTAGTGTGTTTTTGTTTTTGTTTTTAAGTCATTTAAAAAATGGATGGATGGATGGATGGATAGATGGATGGACGGATGGATGGATGGACGTATGTATGGATGGAAAGATGGATAAATGGATTAAAGAGATTTTAATCAATTCGTCAACAGATCCAGAGATTGATAAAAGAACTCACAGGTCGATTGAAGGATTGAATGGTTAATTTGTTAACTTGGTTATCAGTAAATACAAGGAACAATTGACAATCTGGATGATTGTTTGAGTGGTTGAATCTTTTCTTAATGGTACGAACGGTTGTTTGAGTATCGTATTTGAATTTTATTTTTAATGGAAAGAAAGATAGAGAATCTTAATGATTGTTTGAGTGGTTGAATGTTTTTTAATGGAAGGAAAGATAGATCATTTGAATGATTGTTTGAGTGGTTAAATAATCCATTGATTCCATTTCAACTGATTGTTTCTCTTCTCTTGCAGCTCTGAGGGTAGTGGCGCGGGTTAGCAACCTGGCGGCATGACGTCATCGACATGACGTCACTGGTTTTCGCAGTTAGAAGAAGACAAAAAAGCTATTTGTGTTACAATGTTTATCAATTATAATCAAATACAAAAGAACGTCTTAATTATTCTTGATTGTTGCTGTCACGGGACTTATATGACCTTATTGTGTTGCAAGTGCGTAAAAAACTTACTAAAACTAACTGTTGCTGTCAGGCGGGGAGACAGATAGCTGAAATCGGCTGTCTTATTATGTTTAGTATAATATATTACTAACAAGCAGCAGACGTACACGCTTTGCGCGAGTATATTTGTATGTAATATGAAGCTTATTATGTTTATCGTAATCTTCCTTCTCTTAAAAAGTAGCCACTTTCAAAACCAGATGTGCACACTGAAAACAGATACACACACAGAGGGGCGTGCTCATACACACACACGAACGCACGCGCACACACACACACACACACACACACACACACACACACACGCACGCATACACAAACACACACACACGCGCGCACGCGCACACATACAAACACTCACACAAACATACGCACACACATACAAACACACACGCGCGCGCGCACGCACATACGCACATACACACAAACAAGCACACACACACGTGCGAGTGCGCTCACGTGCATA
>NW_004798238.1:114094-115319 GCF_000002075.1 Aplysia californica | reverse complement strand
CGTAGTTGTATTTCCTAAACCTTCTTGTATAAACCAATAGAAGAAAAGTAACAGTGCACTTGTTTTCGAGAAAATAATTTTAAGCCAATATAGGCTTATGTCAGGCATCGTGGTGAAAAAGTATCGACCGAGTAACACTATGGAAGATACTGAGATATCTTTAAATCCCACAGAAGTTGGTGAACCTCATCAAGAGCAGGGTTGTACATGATGGCCTGTTCACTGAGAGCTTTGACAACAAGATTGGTGTGAAACGAGGATGTTTACTATAACCTATCCTCTTCATTTTGTGGATCGATTGGCTGATGAAGGAAACCACCAGAGGACACAAAAATAGGACACAATGGTCCCCATTTGCACAGTTGGACGAACTGGACGTTGCGGACGACTTGGCACTTCTGTCGCACACTCAGGTACAGATGGAAGCAAAGACTTCATTCAGTTTAAAACAGCTTATCAGAGTCGGTTGGATTGAAGATCCACCCGGGAAAGTAAAAGGTCCAAAGGATAGATGAACAACTAAAGGAACAGTTCACAATAGAAGAAAAAACCCTTGAAGACGTTGTATCCTTCTGGTACCCTTGGGAGTATAATTGGCAGAGAGGGAGGAACAGGTGCTGAAATAAAGTCGCGCATCGGAAAGGCACAGCAGGCTGCTTTCATATCTTTGAAAAAGATTTGGTGGACCAGAGATATTTCACTTAGAACAAATCTGAGGATTTTTAATTCAAATGTGAAGTCAGTCCTGTTTTATGGGTATGAGACATGGTAATCATCTTAGACTTCCAAAGAGAGAATCCAGGTTTTCTGGAACAAGCGTCTAATGAAGGTACGGAGGATCAGATGGACAAACAGGTTCACCAACGAGAAAGTGTTTGAGGAAAACGAGAAAGATCCCAGTCAGAGATGAAGGGGAAAGAAGGCGATGGAGATGGACTGGACAATCTCTCAGGAAGTCAGGCATAACAAAGAAAGTGTTAAATTGGAACCCACAAGGTAATCAATGGGCAAATTTCGTGGAGCATGGAGAAGAGACACAGAAATAGATGTACAGAAAAGTTGGAAGACAAGGAATAACATCAAGAGGCTAGCCCAGGGTATGGAAAGGTGGAAAGTGTTTGTTCGTGGTCTATACGCTGATCCAAGGGGAGAAAGACAATGATGATGATCATGGTGAAATCAAGTGCTCGTCAAAATAATCGAACTGAAGAAGTCGGCATTTTCC
>NW_004798238.1:108901-110704 GCF_000002075.1 Aplysia californica | reverse complement strand
CTCTCTCTCTCTCTCTCTCTCTCTCTCTCTCTCTCTTGGTTTCATCGAACGCATCGTAAAAACACAGACAGGGGCCCATGATTATACTTCAGAGAGAGTTCGGAGTTCAGAGTTCGTTTGTGTGGGGCGGGCCCGCTGACGGACAACGATCAACAACACACTCGCCAGTTGAAACCACGCGTTTTCCTCGTCAGTTCAGACATTTTTTCAGGCCAGGTACGAAATTGCCTCCTACCGACTCTCATATTATTTGTAGGCTATAGTGTAGGCTACGGGCGGTAATTTAAAGATTTGCTGCACGTCTTTAGAACTGTAGATCTGTTGAAGAAGAGAAGTGAACAGTTGACAAATTTCATTGCAGCTTGTTATAGGAAGGTAAGAATGTTGGAAAATCAGTCATTTTGTCACGGTTGTTTTGTCACACCTGTGCAGTCAAGACGTCACAGTCATCTCGTCACACCACAAACCCACAAGGCAAAGTGTCTGTTCTTGCCTTACTCGATCTAATTGCTGCGTTTGATACCATCGTTCATTCAGTTTTGATCAGGAGGTTAGGCCATTGCTTCGGCCTATCTGGGACTGTTCTTGAATGGTCTGAGTCCTATTTGTTTCATCGTACTCAGTCTGTACTTGTAAATGATGAAATGTCATCCTTTTTCTGTTTGCAAATTGGCGAGCCTCAAGGATCCGTGCTCAGACCACTCTTATACACATTGTATACCAAAACCTTTAGGTTAAATAACTTGGAAGCACAACGTTAACTACCAAATTATGTACACGGACGACTCTCAACTGTAATAGTCTGTTTTACCAACAAATTTCAATTATCTAGTTACCAGCATGGAAAAATGTATTTCTGAGGTAAAAAACTGGATAAAATCAAACAGAATTAAAATGATGGATGATAAGACCGAAGTTCTGTTTCGAAATGCCAAACCAGGGATATTGCTTTGCAATTTTGACCATATATGTATTGGGAATGATACTTTTTTTCACTGAAAAAGCAGAAAAATCTAGACGTTATCTAGACTGCCAACTATCTATGCACCATCATATAAACCATCTATGTAAAGTTATTTATTTATAACTACACAGAATAGGACAAATGTCATCATATCTTAGTGTCGATTCCATCAAAACCCTCATCTCTTCTGTTGTCCTTTCTCGTCCAGACTACTGCAATTCTTTGCTTGGAAACCTTTCTACTGAAACGTTAAATAGGTTACAGCGACTCCAGAACAAAGCTGCTCGCGTAATTTTAAAGAAATCTCTCAAAGAGCAGGTAACACCAATGCTAATTCAACTACATTTGCTCCTGGTGAAAGCACGAATTTAGTACCAAATAATTGTTCTTTGTTTTAAGTGCGTCAACAACATTGCACCATCATATCTTTGTGACATGATCATCGAATATATACCACCTCGGCCTTTAAGATCAGCAAAGAAAAGTCTTTTGAGACCTGTTCAGATCAAAAGTCAGAGACTCGGGGGGAGAGCTTTTTCACACCCCGCCCGCTCCTTGTGGAACGCTTTGCCAGCTCATCTACGGGAATCTATAACTTAAAACAAAATTCAAATCAGCGTTAATTTGCATTTCCCGTGTACAAGTTGAGTTGCGCATGTTGAAGATCACTTGGTACTCTCAAATCGATAAGAGTTGGCTTCGGTTCAACCCGGGCAAAATTCAAAATTTCCTACCAACTAAATATATTAGGTGTGTCCCGCGCGCTCATATGACCTTATGCAGTTGCGAGCGCCGTAAAACACTTACCCAAAAAAATGCATTTGTTTCAGTCCAGCTTT
>NW_004798238.1:107032-108382 GCF_000002075.1 Aplysia californica | reverse complement strand
TATATAGGAACTGTGCACTGCAAACGTTCTTTGTATTATTTTACCGCGCATTGAGCACTTCTTTGCGGAAATACGCTATATAAATGCCTTTTATTATCAGTTGTAGTATTATTATTGAATGAAGACTGTCATTTGGTTGCACACTTGAGACACATCAACAAACGCACATTGTCATGGCAATCGCAAATCACAGTTTTTTAGGGAGGGTCGGGGCTGTGTTTGGAAGGACGGGGGGCGGGAGGGTGGAGGCGACGGTGAGAGTCGTGCCTACTTGATTAGCTACACCGTTCATTAATATGTAGGCCTATTGACAATATTGAAATCTATCGAATCAGATAAACAAAATGTTAAAGTATTATTGATGAAAGGTGGGATTAGCCAGATCATAATATCAGATATCTAGTTCCGTTAAAAGTAAATTAGCTTATAGAATTAATGTACGGTACTGCAATTTTGCTAAAAGCTAGACCCTAACTTTTACTTTTAAATAAAGCCTTACTAACTCTTTACCAGACATTGTTTTACCTTTACTTAAACTATAGTTCAGCGCTATGGAACAGTTTGGACGAAGATTTAATTTACAATAAAATAATTTATAAAACTTCAAAAAAGGCTTTAGGCTGATCCTCTAAAACTCTACTAGCCTAACAATTTTGGAGAAAGATATTGTAAGCGAAGTCATTTCGTCACACTTAATTGGGGTGAGACGAGATGATCGTTTGACGAAATGACTGGTTACCGAACGTTGGGTAGAAAAAAGGACTTGGTTCCCCTCAAGGGCCTCAAGGACTCTAGGGTTTTATCATAATAATATTTAGATTCTATATTATTGTTTGACCATTGTAATAGATTGACACCAAACTTCCAGAACCTAGGTTTTTGCATTTATATTTCAATTTAGTTGTAGATCTAGATCGACGTTTACATTGGATGTCTTGATGAGATCACGAAGTAGCATAATACTATAAACACAAAAGGTATATTATAATGCAAGACAGACTCAAGGCTGTTATTTTGTACACCTTGTTTTGGACTTTGAGTGAGAGAATATAAACGACTTGGGTCAGAATAGGCTACGACTTGTATTGTTCTGGACTTTGAACGGGTGAGAGAAACCACAGGAGGCTGAATCTAGATCTACACATCATGCAGAATTCGAATGTGAGTGTGTGTTCAGTGTCTCATCAAGACTGTAAAGTAGCATTTATTGATTAAGGACATTGTTTGTTGTTGTTTTGTCGGGGGGAGGGGGGGGATAAATAAATAGTGTGCGGAAAATGCCTTTTTTTCCTTTTCTGGGATCTCTTGTATTTATTTGGTTTGGAGGAGCAGACAAGACACATGGGTTTT
>NW_004798238.1:105948-106932 GCF_000002075.1 Aplysia californica | reverse complement strand
CCGGTTTCATTTTTTGCATGTGAGCATCAAAGTACAGTCCACGCTCGTACTTTTTATGAGCTTGGGGCTACCTATGCCACTTTTCCTGCAATGATGAGTTACGATAAACTGCAAATCGAAACTTGCAAGCAAACTGTAGTTACTCAAGTTACGACAGTCAGATGTTGAAGACAAAGTGTCGTATCTTGAATTACGACTTTTTGGATTCCAAATTTCAACAGACAGGGGTATTGCAACTCCAGATACGACAGTTTTATTGCCAAATCTCAGTATATGTCTCTTACTTACAAGTACTTACTACTTTTAGGAATATAAATAATCACACTCCAAAGGTGCAACAGCTTTATTTTAACACTTTACGAGAGTTGAACTACTAACAAACGAGCCTCTTTTTTACGGAAAATCAAAATGCAGAGGGATTCATGCCGATCAGCAGTGGAACAGTTACAAATGATTAGATCTAATGGTATGGGTCATTTAAAACATGGAGATGTTTAGGCTTGAACGTAATTAAAACGCATTTGTTTTCAATGCTGTTTATGTCAAGGGCACACAAGACCCTTCAATTCAGATCTCTTTTCCTTGGAATGACGCTTCATCAGAGTATAAACAAACACATTAGGGTGATGCTTCCACCTCAATTAGATTTCATTTTAAAAATAGATCTAGCTGAAAATTGAAAATTCGACAAGAAGTAAAACTTAAATTCTGAACGCCTAGTTCTGGAATCAGTATAGAATATTATAAAAGGCATGTAAGAATGAACATATTTATGATAGGTTCTACCCCCAGTGAGTCGGGGGATATAAATAGACCCACTGCTTCGTCTGCAGGAGGTGTAACCCCTTCAAAGAGAGGTGTCGCACATGGATCCCAACCCTCTGGGATCCGGATGCGACACCGACTTTGGTGCTTTTTCCTTTTCTCCTTCCTCCTTTCTTTCTTCTTCTATATTTTCTCCCACCGCTGACCTCAGGTGCAGCA
>NW_004798238.1:96874-104402 GCF_000002075.1 Aplysia californica | reverse complement strand
ATCGCCTTAGAAAACACACTTCTGTGTTTATTTTATTTACAAACGCACACACAAAATGTAGTTTTGCTGTTTCCAAGGACATTTTGGAAGTCACAAAACTTTGGCGGACATTTTCTTGCTAAATTTATCTTTGAAACCGGGCAACCCCACCCTCTTTCAATCGCAAATTTCTCGACTTCTATTCAAGATAGATGAGTATATATATTTTGATCGAAAGCAAGACAAATGAACAATCTTTAAGTTGATACCAATAATTCCACCTGCTGAAAAAGTTTATGACCGTCCGATTCCACTGTGTCAGCACACATATGTGTGCACGCAACAGGACTTGACTGCCAGCAGACTCATAATCCCCCAACTCTCCTCCCACTTTCCCTCTTGTTCAACTGGAATGTGGATAGCCACTTTTAGAGCTATCTCATAATCACTCAGTACATGTACAGCATTTGAACAACAATTTTGAATAAATCTTAATGTCATGTTTCTGTTAATATTTTCATCAAACTTTCAGGAACGAATTGAACCTTGCAGCAACAAAGTGTGCCGGCGTCTTCCTCTAGAGACTCAACCCAAGTTTGAAAGATGGCTGCAGCGGCACTTTCTCTGGACAACCCAATCTTCCGCATGTACATGGGCTATGTTTTTCTGGTCATCATCAAGACAATGGTCATGAGCTTTGTGACATCCTATTTGCGACTTACAATGAAGGTACAGTTATAGTACTTCCTCCTGGTGGAAGGAAGGATAATGCAGATAATGTGTCATAATGTGGTGGAATCGGTCGCTGGTCAGTTTTGGTGCATGTGGCATTATTGGTATTATCTTTTTCATATTTTGCCCCACTTGTTTGGAATAGGCTTCCAAAAACTGTCAGAGAAGCAGAAAATCTTGAAAATGTTCAGAAGAAACTAAAAGCATTTCTATTTTCATCATGACAATGACAATGACAATCTTTATTCATCTCGCAGGGAGAAATTTGTCTTGGTCGTTAACAAAGGAGGTAGACGTTACAAAAGTTAGACTAAGGCCGGTCCCAGAGTGGCTCTGTAGGTCTGACCTGTAACTCGCCTGAGGCACGCCGTGTGCGTGTCAGCACAGCCGCACTGTGTGTTGACGCCTGTGTCTCAGCGAGCGAGATGCCTCGCTATATTTAGGTACTGTGTACTGTGTGTTGACGTGTGCAGGTGTGCAACTGACGGATCTGCCTTGCTATATTTAGGTACTGTGTAATCCTAGATCAATTATACCAAGACGGGACAACTCTTCTTTACGTCATGTGCCAAGTGCACCCCCCCCCCCCCCCACACACACACTCACACAAACACACTTACAGCTGCGCGCGGCGATAGTTTACATTGGTAATGCAAGGCTAGATCTAGAATCTAGAGAAGCACACCTAGATCTAGGCCTAGGCCTAGGCCTACGACTAACAGTCGAAACTAGGTCAACCTCTCGATTCGAAGTTTCAAAGTATGATAAAGTGCATTTCTGGGTGATTTTGTGGCCAAGTGTTGATGCTAGCATCAATATTTAATAGTAAAGCACCTAATAATACTTACTTCTTGTTGATTTCGATGATCTGTGAAGAGTTTCAGTCGAAAATAAACACGAAGCGAGGCGACACTTGTCCGCCATTTTACAACACTGTTGAATAGCACGTCTGACGCATCGCGCTGCTCAGATGAAAAAAAAAAACAGACGACACAGCGACGCTGCTTAAGCACACGATAATGTATACATTCATTTGCACCGTGCGAGTCAGGCCAGCTATAGGTCAGACCTACAGAGCCACCCTGGGACCAGCCTTAAAGGTGCACTCACGCAAACGTACAACAAGACAGGGCAGTAGGCCAAGTAAATATATGTCTCACGGGCTGGGACAACCCGCTCCGTAAAACATTTCTCTCTCTCTCTTTCTCTCTCTCTCTCTCTCTCTCTCTCTCTCTCTCTCTCTCTTTCTCTCTCCCTCCCTCTCTCTCTCTTTCTCTCTCTCTCTCTCTCTCTCTCTATCTCTCTCTCTCTCTCTCTCTCTGTGTGTGTGTGTGTGTGTGTGTGTGTGTGTGTGTGTGTGTGTGTGTGTGTTTCATTTGTGGCACTGTGTGTTTAGTAACCTCACTGCAGTTGGTACGAATGAATTTCTATATCTGTCTGTTCTTGCTTTTTTGGAAATGTATCGTTTACTGCTGGTCGATAGTTGAAATTCCGATGTCAGTGGGTGGCTATGGTCACTAAGCATTATTTCCGCCTTTTTTTTAGAAAGTTTGTCTTGTGCAGATATTCAAAGTTACGTAGGTCTCTACCAATTGTTCTTGATGCCTTTCTTATCAACTTGTTTATTTTTATAATGTGCTGCCTTCCCAGATTGCTACCATAGCAAGTGATACCAAAATTTATCAAAGTTTCTATTGTGATGGTGTAGAAAATCTGAAGGATGAATGGATTCAGATTGAAAGACTTTAGTTTCCTCAGAAAGTACAGTCTCTGATTTACCTTTTTAACGATATTGTTTACGTGGTTTTGCCATATTTCGATTAGACAGAATCCATCCAAGCTGTAGCTCGTTGTGAGTTTGTATGTGCGTATGTGCATATGTACGTATGTGTGTATGTATGTGTGTAAGTGTGTGTGGTGCGTGCGTGCGTGCGTGAATATGTGTGTGCACGAGTGTGTAACACTATGTGCCTTTAAAATTGATTTGTAAATCCATAATATATATCATGTTAAGCGCATAGAGCATTGCATAAGTGGATATGCGCTATATAAATGCAATCCATTATTATTATTATTATTTATCTTAAAGCTTGTTCATTTTTCTTGCTTTCGATGGGGAAAAAAAAACCCTTTATCTTTTATACAAGTCGAGATATATGTGATTAAAGGAGGTTGGGGGTCGCTTGGTTTCAGAGGTAAAATTAGTGAGAAAATGGCCACCAAAGTTTGGGTAAAATTAGTGAGAAAATAGCCGCAAAAGTTTAGTTATTTCCATAGCTTGTGAGTCCGCGGAAAAGGCTGATTTCCATTTTTTAAATGTTATGCCTTTAATCCATCTTTTCAGTATAATACACACATAAAAGTATTCTTAAATTAACATAAAAAGTGTTGAGCCAAGCCCAAAAATAATAAATCGGTAAAAAGGGCCAAATCGGCGGAAAAACTACCAGTTTCTTTAATTTTATTATTTTGACGAGCGCCTGATTTCACCACGCTGCCTCACTTGTACATCATATGTACCCCCAGAACTGTCCAAGACAGCCATCCATTGTCAAGGTGATAGGTGGCTGTACTAGATAGCACTAATGCAAAATGTATTCCAAAGGTGAGCACCCCCACTGAGGAGATGGAACATATGGTTTGTGCCTAACAAACTACCACACTGTATTTCATCCCATGTAGAGAGCAGCGATAGTAATTTGGAATGGGCTTTCCAATCTGTTGAGTCATTGTGAATCTTGTGAGCCATCCATGTGAGGGAACGCATAGTTAAAAACTTGCACTTAAACTTTATATTTGTTCAACTGCACATCAGAGCAACCCTTCTCCTTCTGAGACTTGACAATGATGACAGACTCTACGGAACATTACATCAACTGCAGCAAACCTGCACTTATCACTACGTGGCATTGGGTAGAAGTGCGAGAGCCCAACTATAGCTGGATCAACATCGGCAACAAAAAGAACAACAACTTTATCTAAAAGCATGGTCTTAATACCATTGCCCTTTTACGCCATGACAGTTTCATCATGTTTTGTTTGACATTAGGCGTATGTTGTGTTGTGGTTGGGTTGCTTCCCTTTGCATAGGGAAGAAGGCAGGTGGATTCTCATGTGGGGAGGTCCTGTTGCTTTTTTTTTTCTTGAGTACCTATGTCTACTTTCTGGGATATTGTAACCCTCGTAGCCTGGGTTGGCCCTGACAGGTAGGGTTGAAGCACCCCTCTCCTAAATGATCTAAATTGTGTCGATGGCAGTGTAAAACCATCTACAGTTAGAGTCGAAATTGTCTAAGGCCGCCACCCGTTGTGGGGGAGCAAAGTGGCCGTCTTAGACAGTGTTATACTTCTACTTTTACCTTTTCCTTCCTCTGGTATCCTTAGGATGTCGAGGAAAGGTGCAGGTTTCCGTCCTGTGCTAAGTGTGTGGCGTCTGTGGTATATGTTATGTAGTTCCACGACCTTTTCAACCCCATCCGTGGGTGGTTGGCGGGTGCTCTGGTGTGGTTTGCTCCTTCTATCCTATCAAACATTTATCGTCCTTATCTCTCCTCCTTCTTTTTTGTGAATGTTGCTTTCTTGCAACACTTCTATTCTTCGTCTAATTGAGGAATAAAACATTACAGTTATTGGCTTACTGGGCCAAATGTAGTGTGATGAAAGAAAACTGACGGAAGGACTTCCGTAACGAGCAATCACCCCAACAAACACAATAAAAGAAAGACATAACCTTAACCCTAACCCTAACCCAAACCCTAATCCTAGCCTTAGCCCTAGCCTTAACCATTACCTTAACCCTTACCCTAACCCTCCAGCTATTTCATAGTTGTTGCTCGTTACGGAATTTCTCCCAAACTGATAGGCTGAGTAGACTAGAAGTATTATGTGTCTAGACTAAAGCATGTGTTATTTGTTTCTAGTGAAAAAGGCCTTGGATCCTATGCCTATTATAACTCATGGATATTTCTTTCTTTTAAATAATATGCAGCGAAAAGTCTTGTCAGTTTGAGTTTTAGTGCTTCATAAGCTGCTTGCACTGTACGCTTCCTGGGAATACGAGAATGTTTCTGGGCGTTGTATAGAGTCTAGTCTGCTTGGATAATTAATAGAGTGCAAAGTGCTTAGGGCTTGCTGCCAAGTGGGGACATGCGCTATAAAAAATGCTATTTATTATTATTATCATTATTATTAGTATTATTAGGAAGTGTCTACGTGCTCCCCGTTTGGGGTCTACGTAGTCATGGTGTCTAGGTGGACCCCAAAAATGTTGGATTGTGATTGGCTCGCTGAGCGAGCGGTAGTTTACATTGGTTACAATGCAAGGGCGGTGTGTCGATCTAGTGTTACTAGATCTAGATCTATAATTTATTTATTTTAGCCCAGAGAGAGAGTATATAATGAATAAATGTAGATTTTGTTGTGCACCCAGCCAAGAGCGTGCAGTTCGGAAAGTAGATGATTTAAATCTAGTGGTGGCCTGGTGGGCGAATGACCGAAGAGCGACTCTTGACTACTCGCCTGAGAATTGGCGGAGACACACTAGATCTAGGCCTATCATGCAACTTGATTCACAGGTCTACTATCATAATTATCAACAAAGGCCTACTTGCTTCTGTAGGCCTGGAGTCTACTATAGTTTCAAACGGCTTCTTTTTCGGTGCACGGTTTCGGTACTCCTGTATAATTGCGGTCCCGTTTGTTTACATGACGGCCATTGTGGGAGTGAATCTAGATTTCTAGATCTAAATCTAGATCTAGATCTATAAATCGGTGCTTTTTCGGTAGTTCCCACCCCCCTTATTTGACCTACATCTAGATCTATACGTTTGATTCGCGGTGAGCTAAGATATCAAACCTTAAAACATCAAATTATGGTAAAATTCAGGGGGGGATATGCCCCCCTGAAACCCCCCTTCCTATTTTTATTAGGTCAGGGGGGCGAGCCCCCCTGAAACCCCCCTACTCTTGGGGCCAAAATCCGTGAATAACTATTGCGGGGTGGGAACTACCGAAAAAGCGCCTATAAATCTAGATCTAGATCATCTAGATCTCTAGATCTCTAGATTTGAGATTCTAGATAGACAGCATAATCTATATCTAGATCTAGATCTAGATCTAGATCTAGATTTAGATATCTAGATCTAGATATCTAGATATAGATATCTATATCTAGATATCTAGATCTATATATCTATATCTAGATATCTAGATCTAGATTAGATCTAGATATAGATATAGATATAGATCTAATCTTAATTCACTTTAGATCTAAATACGAAACATGTAAGAATTGATTACTACAGGGGCACTTAGATCTAGGCCTAGATTCGTGTGATTTAGTGCAAACGGGACCTCAATTGTATGGCCAACAGGAGTGCCACTTTTTCTTAACTTCAGTTCATGATGATGGATTCTGACATTGGGGAACAGCTCGCTGTGTAGATAATCTAGATCTAGATTCTAGTCCACCGCCTTGCATTGTAACCAATGTATGTAAACTACCGCTCGCTCAGCGAGCCAATCACAATCCAACATTTTTGGGGTCCACCTAGACACCATGACTATGTAGACCCCAAATGGGGTGCACGTAGACACTTCCTTATTATTATTATTATTGTTGTTACTATTATTATTATTATCTCTCAGGGAAGGGGGCTCTCATGGTCGATAGGTTACGGTGTTCGCCTCTCAACCTGTGGGTTCAAATCCAGATAGTGACGGAAAATTTTCTTCTCTAAAATGGTCTCTTTTCACCTCCTTTCCTGCTCTCTAACAATGTTCTGTTGTCTGCTTTCTTTTCCATTGTCTGCCCCCACCCCGTCAGCTCCCTTGCCCCCTCCTCTGGGTTCCTGACTCTTTCTGCAACCTTTCTACTGCTACTCCTTGGCTCCTCCTTACTGTTGTCTTTCAACCACGCTCCGATAAGGGCAAAAAATCTCGGAGGTCCCGTGTACAAGTTGCACCTTAAATAGTCAGCTTCAGCCACCACACGTGCAAAATAAACACTCTTCTACCAAACTGAAAGTGTCTATGTGTTCCACCCCTTCATATGACCATATGCAGTTGCGAGTGCAATAAAACACTTACCAAAAAAAAAAAATCTCTCAGGTTCAAATTGCTTTTGTCGCAGGAAAAATAAACATGGCTATTTAATATTTCACCAGTATTCTTAACTGTATAACAGCATGGGCCGGGAACACAAGACAACAAGATAAAGAAAAATTGAGTCGATTAATACGGAAAGCCTGCAAAATTTCAATATCTACAATCTACATTCCCCTGCTTCAATTAATTATACATTATAGCTTGCACTAGAAAAATGAATTTCATCTTTTGGACAATAAACATCTCCTGTTCCCTCAAATAAAAATATCAGTCAAAAGTAAAGACCTAGGCTTCTGATCTGTAACTAAGAAAGATACAGACGGTCATTCTTGCCATTATCCATCAAACTTACTCCATCTTAAGCATCTTGTTATAAGTATTAATATTACCTTAGAGCGTGCATCAGAATACCACTGAGTTACTTTCAGAATACTGAGCACATATCTCGATTAACGTTATTTTTGTTTATATTACTGCTCACTTTTATTATGCATGTGACTGTGAGCCTGTTTATGAGTGCAAGTTTTCTATTATAATAGTAATAGTGTCGTGGTTATGTGCACAGATGTGTGATTGAAAAGTGTGTGTGGAAGTGCACATGTGCGTGTGTATGCGTGTGTATGCGTGTGTGCGTGTTGTGTGTGTGTGTGTGTGTGTGTGTGTGTGTGTGTGTGTGTGTGTGTGTATGGAAGTGCACGTGTGCGTGTGTATGC
>NW_004798238.1:93499-96774 GCF_000002075.1 Aplysia californica | reverse complement strand
CAGGTTCTGGGATACATTCCTACGAATGTCCAGAAACTCTGTCCTCTGGTGCTCTCCTCATCAAGTACGCATCGGATAAAGAACTGGCCGGACTTGAGACGATCTCGACCTTCGGTGGTGTTCCTTGTGTGTCCGAGCGACACCAGAAGTTTAACCAGTCGAAGGGCGTGGTCCGCAGACATGAGCTGAAGGGCTGCTCAAAACAAAAATTGTGGATAACTGCGAGGATGTGGTCGAAGCCAGCCGGATTACTCTTCGGCGGAGGGAGACCACACTTGAACCGAATTTGATAATTCTAACTTTCGATTCGTGTCGCCCTCCAGCCACCGTTCGGGCATCGTACTTGGTCTTGGACGTGCGACCCTATGTGCCAAACCCTCTGCGCTGCTTTCAGTGTCAGAAAATTGGCCATGGCCAGTCGTGATGGCTTGTCCTTGCAGCCCAAATTGCCAGGGCCAGCACACAGCCTTCAGCAAGGATTGCCCGACTTGGATCCAAGAACGGGCAATCCAAGAGTACAAAGCGCCAAATGGCTGCTCTTCTCAAGAAGCCCGCAAAGCTGTCTGCCCGCCATTAATGACTCCGGTCCCTGGCGGTCATATGCGAGCGTACTCCGGCCAGTCACGAGGTCGGCTAGTACTTCCACTATCGACCCCCAGAACCCGCGGTCAGCAAGCGACTTGCTGCACCGAGACCCATAATGGTTCTTCCTACCCCTGCAGTACCCACCTTTCAGGTGCCACTGACAAACCACTATGGGGTTCTGAGGGATGATGGGGTGGACTCTTCCTCCACTCCCTCTTCTCCCCTACCCCCCTTCTCCCCCTCTCCCTCTCCTATCCCTTCTTCCTCTTTTTCTTCTTCTTCCACCTCACACCTCATCCCTCTGATGGAGTGTGAGTTGTCCCCTCCCCCCTCTTCCCACCAACTCCATCTGCTCCACCTCCCCCTTCCCCTTCCGCAGACATCCCCCTACCCCTCTAACCAAAGGAGGAGGACAGCTCCGACACCCCTTCCCGGACTGACCCCGGGAAGGGCGGAGTCCGTCACTGCTCCAAATCCCCCACCAGACCGCCGTCCAATCCAGGACGGCAACCTAGAAACCACTCGGCCTCCCCCGAAAGGAGGAGTCAGAGTATTACTCAGAAGCCGGGGCCTTTGTGCTCCAAAAACAAACTCGGCGGAATCCGACCTTCCATTTCAGAATTGCAACACCTACGGGCCACACTGTGCCCACTTGTAGCCTGTATACAAGAAATAAAATTCGTCCCGACTTCAACCATAGACTTAAGAGGATTTACTGCATATCATCACGTTCACACGGAGAACCAGATTGCTTCCGGTGGAACTACCATCTACACTGCCAACAACACCCTCCACAGACAAATACATCTTAGGACGACCCTCCAGGCTATTGCTGTACTGGTCACCCTGTGCAGACCAATCACGATCTGCTCAGTCTATATCCCACCAAATTACCCCCTCAAAATAACCCAACTAAATGACTTTAAGGTCCAGCTTCCAAAACCCTTTATTTTGCTAGGTGACTTTAACTTCAACGCCCACAGCCCCCTTTGGGGAGACAAACCCTCAGACCAGAAAGGAAAAATAATAGAAGATTTTTCTATTCCAAAATAGCATCTGCCTCTTAAATGATAGGTGCCCAACTTACAGAAACAGATCCACTTTTCGCACTTCATCCCTTGACCTCACCTTTTGTACCCCTGACCTAGTCCCTGATTTTGAGTGGTCTGTGCTGGATGACCGTACAGACCATTTCCCAATTCTTCTAAAAAAAACAATAGCCTCCAAAACGACCCGATCTCAGAACGCTTCAACTTCAAAAGAGCACACTGGGACGAGTTCGCCCTTGAATGTTTCCCAGATTCCGAATCCCACTTTTGACCTCAACTACAAAAAAATTCCACTAAAAGCTTCTAAAAATATGCCACAAACGCATACCAAAAACAAAAACAAAACCCCGGAAGAACAAAGTCTGGTTCTCTCAGGACTGTGATGATGCAGTAAAGAAAAAGGAGACAGCATGTCAAAAAAAAAGTCGACAACACCACCACAGAAAACAAGATTAATTACCTAAAAGGTCGAGCTGAGGCACGTAGATGCCTCAGGGAGAGCAAAAGACAATCGTTTAGAAAATACATCTCCAAAATAAACAGCCAGACACCACTCAACCAAGTTTTTAAAATCGCTAAAAAAAATTTAGGAAGACGCACAGACACCATCCGGCACATCCAGAGGCCCGATGGAACCAAAATAAACAGCCAGACACCACTCAACAAAGTTTTTAAAATCGCTATAAAAAAATTTAGGAAGACGCACAGACACCATCCGGCACATCCAGAGGCCCGATGGAACCACAGCTGAAACACAGGTAGACATCGCAAACACAATAGCTACATCTCTTGCCAACAACTAATCCCTAGCAAACTACAACTTCTTCTTCTTCTTCTTCTATCCCGTGGTTGGGTCAACCGTGGGGGAACCACTGCATCTGAAAACCAGCTCTCGCCATCTATTTATGTCTTCTGCTTTCCTGAGATTGTCACCCATCGTCTTTTCTGTCCACTCTGTAATGTTGTCCTCCCATCTCCTTCTCTGCCTTCCTCTCTTTCTCTTTCTTTGTACGGTTCCTTGCAGGGTTGTTTTGGCAAGTCCTGTGGATCTTGTGTCATGCCCATACCTTTTTAGTTTTCGTCTCTTCACTGTGATCAGTAGATCTTCATATTGCCCCACTGCGTTGGTGATTCTCTTTCGTACTTCACCTTTTGAAACGTGGTCTTTGTACGAGATGTCGAGGAGTCTGCGGTAATATCTCATCATGTGGTCTGAATCTTTTTCTCTAATTTTGCTGTTAGTGTCCACGACTCGCAGGCGTATAAAATATTGAGATGACCAGTGAGCGCATTAGTCTAATTTTTTAGTTGTGCGTGATGTTTCTGTCCCTCCAAAATAGGCTTCAGCTTTGACAGCGCAGCTGTTGTTTACGCGATTCTAGAGAGAATTTCTGGTCTTGAGCCTTCACCTGAGGCGATTGATCCAAGGTATTTGAAGCTGTTGACGGTCTCAAGTTTCTCGCCCCTGACTTTGATGTCTGCGTTGATGCCATTGGTGTTATTGGTCATTAGCTTGATTTTCTCGGCCCTGATCTCCATGCCGTAGGCTGCTGAGGTTGTGTCCAGCCGCTCCACTAGTGTGGCGAGCTCCTGTTCTTTTCCTGCTAATCCATCGATGTCATCGGCAAAACGCAAGTTAGT
>NW_004798238.1:85904-88399 GCF_000002075.1 Aplysia californica | reverse complement strand
AGTAGCAGTAGCAGTAGCAGTAGCAGTAGTAGTAGTAGTAGTAGTAGGAGGAGGAGGAGGAGGAGGAGGAGTAGCAGTAGCAGTAGCAGTAGCAGTAGCAGTAGCAGTAGTAGTAGTAGTAGTAGTAGGAGGAGGAGGAGGAGGAGGAGGAGTAGCAGTAGCAGTAGCAGTAGCAGTAGCAGTAGCAGTAGTAGTAGTAGTAGTAGTAGTAGTAGTAGTAGTAGTAGTAGTAGTAGTAGTAGTAGTAGTAGTAGTAGCAGCAGAGACGAAGCGTCTATATAATCAAATAATCACTGCTTCCCTTCCTAATTTTGAAACATTGTCGCAGTCAAATTCACCCATAGACGTAAACCTCATAAATTAAATGTAAAGAGACGTTCATAATCACAAATGAACAATAGACTATGCCTAACCTTCAAAACCGTTTCATTGCCACAGAAATAGCCTGTTCTTCTCTATCGGGCCACTCCATAAGCAGTCGCAAGCTTTGATTAAGTAAGCTTAAAATGAGGCTGAAAGAGTCTACCAATATAGTTAAAAGGAACATGTGCATAGCAGTCAAAACTGTTTCATTGTCGCAAATACCCTGTTCACCCCTTTCGAGCCACAGTTATGATCAACCACACCCGCTGATTATGTAAGCTAACTACTACACTGGTCGAGTCTACCTCACAGATGTGAGGGGAACTAACTCCTAATAATATCTTGACTGCTGCATGTGCTTGTTTTGTTTCCTCGACTCTTAACGTCCTATAATCAGATCGTGACCTCGATTATGACACCGGGTCCTGCCCGCGAAAAGGTAGACAAAAACAGCCAAATGTCAAATAAAAAATTAATAATTGGCATGCTCTACCAAAGTGTTTCGGCTGTCTGGTATAGCATGCCATTGTAGGCCTAGTACTGACATCTCTGCTTCTTTCCTTGGTGTTCGTGTGTTCAAATCTAAAGTTAAATTTAAGGTTTAGTTAGAATAAATATTTAATGAAATACTTTCCCGATTATTTTAGCGGTTGAATATGCATACAACATGAATTCAGGATTTGTTTTCATTCACAACTCAGAGTTGCCGCCTCCAGTGCCAGTAAGATTCTTGTGACTTGTGTGAGTGTGATATCTCCAGGCCCTCTCTTGTCTCATCTCACTTTGATTACCCTGTCAAACAAGTCAGCCTTCGCCCCTGAGTAGTAGTAGTAGTAGTAGTAGTAGTAGTAGTAGTAGTAGTAGTAGTAGTAGTAGTAGTCGTAGTCGTAGTCGTAGTCGTAGTCGTAGTCGTAGTAGTAGTAGTAGTTGTAGTTGTAGTAGTTAGTAGGCCTACAAAGAAATTGGCACGCTATTTGCAAAAGCGACAATAATTAGGCCTACATTTATTTTTGCCGCAATTGTATCAATAATAATAATAATAAAAACTATTTAGAAAAAAAAATTGGTAAGCGTTTAACGGCGCTCGCAACTGCATAAGGTTATATATGAGTATGAGCCAAGGAGATTAAAATCTGTTTTAAACTCCTTGGTATGAGCGCGCAGGACACATTAAATATTTTTCCGTTTTTAGAAAATTTTAAATTTTTGCCCGGGTGATGGCCGAAGCCTACTCTTTACGATTTTAGAACCTCCATGAAGAGATCTTTAACGTGCGCAACTTACACACGGGACCTCCGATATATTTCCCCGTTTTAACTGAGAAGGCTAGGTATATAAAATCTTACCTACCATAAGATAAGGGGTGTGGATGAAAGACAGCAGTGAGAAGGAGCGAGTAGAAAGGCTGCAGAAAGAGTCCGAAGCCCAAGGGGAAAGGGAGGGGGGGGGACAGAAAGTGGAGACGAGAGCAGAAAAGAGAACATGGTTGTAGGGGTGCAAAGGAAGTGAAGGAGACAATTTTAGAGAAGAAAGTTTTCCGTCACTGTCCGGATTCGAATCCGGGACCTGTTGAATAAGAGGCAAACGCCATAACCTCTAGACCACGAGAGCCTCCACTATAACTAAGCTATACTACTACTACTACTACTACTACTGCTACTACTACTACTACTACTACTACTACTACTACTACTACTACTACTACTACTAAATATCAATAATAATGATGGTATTAGCTGACGACAGCGATATATTGAAGTGTCGGTGACTTTGTTACATGTAATCTATAGATATCTACTCAACGTACACTGTGTAGACAGCAAAATGATGATCTACTACTTTTTCTCATCGAGGTGATGCAATAGATTCAACATTGTTGACAGTATTCAAGTTTGATTTGGTGGGAATAAAGCTCATTCATGAGATAAATCTTCATGGCAAGATAACGCATACGGTACAGTCAAGGAAATAATCATTTACCACGGCCTTGAACTAAACGTATTTGGTATTGAAAGCCCGACGTTTGTTCGTCTTTGCAAGCAAGGTCAACAATTGGGTCAGTTTGACCGACCACCCCCCTTCTCTCTCTTTCTCTCTCACTCTCTCTCAACCTTCTGTCTGTCTGTCTGTCT
>NW_004798238.1:82442-85629 GCF_000002075.1 Aplysia californica | reverse complement strand
CCACCCTTTGCAAAGGCTGTTCAACAGACCCATGATGAATAAAGCAGTGCGACTGAGCGAGACTAGAGTGACGAGAAAGATCAAGAACGTCAATTAGATTTATGTTCCTTCACAGCAGTCTGATTTTCTTTTATTTGCATTCGTCGACGTCAACAGTTTTGAAATACGTCATAAAGAAGCTCGGAGATCTTTGAATACAGAGCTTCCTTTGTTCCTTGGTCTCTCATAGGCCCACACTGGAAGCGATTCTACATTCTGCGTCAAAATGCTGAACGACAAAACAGCTACGGAACTGTTTTGTTGGTGGGTTCGGGTAATGAAACTAGAGATGCACGACTAATTAAACTCCTAAACATTACTAAGTCGTGTTGGTGCGGTAGGCGTCTCTGATAGTTTTTGTCCATATCTCACCGACTAAACCTTTGGAGCGGTAGTTGGCAGGTGCTCTGCTGTGGTTAGCTTCGTCTTTACTGTCAAGCATCTTTCTTCCTTTTGTGTTTGTTACTCTCTTGTAACATCTGTAACTGTAATCCTCACCCACCCCCCATCCCAACCCAAGGGGGGGGGGGGCGGGGGCAGTGCCACTGACTGAAGTGTCTTTCGGCCATTCCCAAAGCGAGGGCCATAACTTGTTCCAATGCACAGTAGAATTGTAAATGGGCTGATTCAACAATGTCAAGCTCATAACTGTGCCTGAACGGCAACTGGGAATTGCTGCCTTTTCTCTCCTAATCCTTACTATCGTCATTTCCCTCTACTTCTTTGTAAGTTTGTCACACTCTTGTGACCCACTATTTCTTGGGTGCCTTGATGGTGCAGACTTTGTGCGGTTGAAGCTAGAGAGATGAGCAGACTAAGCACAACTTCCTGTAAGGACTTCTCTGTTGACATCCACCCCTTGGCGCTCATATGACATTATGCAGTTGCAAGCGCCGTAAAACCTCAACTAAAACTTTAATCTTCGGTACTTATATTATGACTTAATTGTGTTGCAAATAAAACAATGAAGGACAGCGGACAAAGCCGAAAGGACTCTCCTGACTCGAAACCTTCTCTGTCGAACAAGTCTCTCCGGATTGCGTCGTGGAATGTTCGCACCATGTATGAAGCAGGAAAGAGTTCTCAAGTATCACAAGAGATGAAGAGATAGAGGCTGCACATACTAGGAGTCAGCGAAACACACTGGATACAGTCTGAACAGAAGCAGCTCAGCTCGGGGGAACTAATGTTGTATTCTGGGAGGGAAGACACGCACCATGTGGAAGGAGTGGGAATCATTAATTTGAGTAAGTTAAAGTATGCACAGAAGTCACTTTACTTAGAAGAAGGGAACCACACGGAGAGAGGATTACCATGGCCTCATTCACTACAAGGAGCAAGAGCATCAAATTGAAAATAGTCCAGATCTACGCCCCACAAAATGATGCTTCGGATGAAGATAAGGATGCCTTTTACAGCCGGCTCCAGGGAGTCATCGACAAACTACCAAGGAAGGATCTCAACATCATAATGGGAGATGCCAATGCCAAGACTGGTCAGGACAACGTAGGTTATGAGGGACATGGCTTGGGACACATGAATGAGAACGGTGAGAGATTTGCAAATATCGGCGCTTTCAACAGTTTTGTCATTGGAGGCTCTGTTTTTACCCCACCACGCTACCTGGGTATTGCCAGATGGAGTGACGGAGAACCAGGTAGATCATTTTTGTATCTCTTGTAGGCGTATCTCTTCAGGCGTTCACTGAAAGATGTCATAGTACAGAGAGGGGCAGACGTTGGAAGAGACCATCATCTGTTGTTGGCAAAACTCAAGCTTTGATTTTAAAAAGCACGGAACCAGCACAGGAACCAAAAGAACGAAGTTCCAAGTAAGTCTCTTGGACGGACACAAAAAACGAGTTTCAGCTGCAGCTAAAGAAAAGATTATAACCTCGGACTGATCTCGATGGAGAGGAAATGGAGGTGGAGATGCACTGGACGACCACGGTCAAAGAAGTCGTAACATCAACAAGTCAATAAGTACTCGGAGCGAAGAAATAGGAGCACAAGGAATGAATTGGAAAACATTAATTGTATTTACTTAGGATTAGAAGACAACTGAAGGCAGAAGCGAATGCAAGTAGGACAAGAGGATCAAGAGCAAATGCATAGTAGTACAGGACAACAGCTAAGAATGTTAAGAAATCACTAAAGAAATGCAAGGAGGAATTCATGAACAGACTGGCAGATAAAGCAAAGGAAGAAGAGGCAGGAGAGCCCATGCGAATCCTTTACCAGACCACAAAGACTCTTGCTGGAAAATATAGGAAACCTGAAGTACATGTACCAGTAAAAGACAAAGAGAGGAAAACCATTTTTGGAAAGGAGGCTCAGTCGAAACAATGGGTAGAGCATTTCAACAGTCTCCTGAACAGACCACCGCCGAGAAACGCGCCAAACATCCTGCCAGCAAGAAATGAGTTACCAGTCTGCTGCAATGCTCCTTCAAAACAAGAGATTCTGGATGCCATAAAGAAGCTGAACAAAGGTAAAGATTCCACCTGAGGCCCTAAAAGCAGAGGCCAATATGAGGGCAGACCGCCTCCTCCCACTGTTTACCAGGATCTGGAATGAGAGCAAGTTCCCGAAGGATTGGAAGGAAGGACACTTCGTGAGGCTTCCAAAGGGACAAGTTGCAAGGTTGTACATGACGGCCATCTCACTGGCAGATTTGACATCAAGACTGGTGTGAGACAGGGATATTTACTATCACCTTTCCTCTTCATATTGGCAGTCCATTGGTTGATGAAGGAAACCACCAGAGGACTCAGAAATGGTATACAGTGAACCATGTGGACACAGTTGGACGATCTGGATTTTGCGGACGACCTGGCACTTCTGTCGCACACCCAGGAACAGATGCAAGCAAAGACTTCAGTATCAGAGTCTGTTGGATTGAGGATCCCCCTCGAAAAGTCAAACGTCCAAAGGACAGATGCACAGCGAAAGGGGAAGGTCACAATAGAAGGAAATGCACTAGAAGACGTTGAATCCTTATACTATGTAGGGAGTATAATATTATTGACAGAGAGGGAGGAACAGGAGCTGAAATGAAGTCCCGCATGGGAAAAGCACAAGCTGCTTTCCTATCTTTGAATAGGATTTGGAAGACCAGAGATGTCACACTTCGTCCAAAGCTGAGGATT
>NW_004798238.1:72904-82342 GCF_000002075.1 Aplysia californica | reverse complement strand
GAAATACTAAGTATGCATGTAATACATTATTTGACACAATCATATGCACTTTTTTCTACTAATCAGATGGCGTCAATCTCATATAAATGGGCAAGGGGGAAAAAAAGTCTTTCAAAACAATGGTAACTCTTGTCGTATTGCCTTGTTATAGTTATAGCCACAGGACACAGAGTGAGAAAACCCAATAATGTAGTAGTTGTCAAGCCATGCACCTTGAAGAAAGTTGGCGCATTCTTTGATACTTACAAAGTCTTTTTGTATAATAATAATATATCGTCGGCCTTGGGATGAAACCGGCTAACCCCAGCGAGGTAAATTTTACAGGAGAAGGAAAAAACTGTTTTATTTCAAAACAAAGGTGTTTAACGATAAATCAGAGCTTCAAACACCTATAAAAACACTTTACCAAAAAAGTGTAGACTTTTTTTCCCTTAAAAAATCGTCGCTTTTAACGAAAATGCGTGGGTTAGACACGGTTATGTCGCTCAAATTTTCCCCGATAAAACCGACCAACCCTCAATTTTGTGGGTTGGCCGGTTTTATCAGGGAGCCACTGCTGGCCTCGAGTTTGGTTGAGTGCAGCCAAGCCACACTTGACTGTAATGTATTCAAACGTCGTGATCTTTTGTAGAAGAAGAAGAAGAAGTAGAAGAAGGAGAGGGAGAAGGATGAGGAGGTGGAGAAGGAGGAGGAGGAAGAGGAGGAGGAAGATAAGGAGGATGAGGAGGAGGAAGAGGAGAAGGAGGAGGAGGAGGAGGAAGAGGGTGAAAAGGAGGAGGATAAGGAGAAAAAAGGAGGAGGAGGAGGAGTAAGAAAGAAGAGGAGGAGGACGATATTACTGCTACCAACATACTATCAGCTGCTGCCATTTCAGTGCTGGAGTCAATTCTGGCAAAAACAGCAGTCACAAATTGGAACATTTAATAGAAGTAGAAGAAGCAGAACACAGCAATGGGTATATAAATTATATTTGAAGTAGAAGAACATGAGGTTCGAATGGTAAGGGAGAGCAGCTACAGCAATAACAACAAAAAACAACAACTACAACAAAAAAACAGCAACAGTAGCAGCAGTAGCATCAGCAGGCCTTTAGAATTTATGACAGTATCTGACACGATACTATTGGCACTGGGTGGCCATTCAAAGGCCTGGAAGAAATGAAAGCATAAAGCCACACAGAAGCTCTGCAACCTCAGCAATGGTTTGAGTGAAGTTGGCTTCATAATAATATATATATATATATATAAAACATATATATGGTAGCTTAAGGCTAGATGTTTTTATATCTACATCTCGAAATGTATTATGTCCATGATACAAACAGAAACAAGAAAAATAGAGAAAGAAAAGTCTTTAATGCAAAATACATTGTAAAATATATTAGTGCACTATTTCATAGGAACAAATATGCGACAACTGAGAAAATATTTGAGAACAGATTCAGAAGCTATCATTCCAAAACTGCAATTTTTCAGCAGTTAAGGAAACAACAGCTTTATCAGTGAAATTAGCAATATTTCATTTAAACAAAACAGTACAACAGTATGTGCTACAACAATGTTAATACGTTAAATGCTCAAACCGAGTAATTACTTTTACAATCAAAACACTTACACAGCCATAAGAATTTTTTTTTCAGAAATAATCCTTCACTGCCATATATTGTGGTACCCACCCTAAATCCCCCTCATGAATCAATAAAGTCTTTGAACTCTTCCTTGTTTCTAATCGATTCTAATTCCTCAAAAACATTTCCCTGGTAAATGAGAACTTCCTACAAAAACCCCAATTCTTCCCTGCTAACCTTAAATCCTTTCTTCAATCCTCATCGCTGACCTTAAATCTCCCATGAGAACCCAACCTTTCACTGTATTTTCGCAGAAAAAATTAGTCTACCACGCATATACAGCAAGCACGCGCGCTGCGAAACACGCACACAGCAAACACATTTTCAGGTCCTGAAATTTGCCTTCTACACATACATTCTTTGTATTTCAAATATATGCACAGCAAGGTTCGTACATACAGAAAAGACTTCCACGTCCCGTCAATTTTGCTATGTATGTGCACCCTAGACTGTATTCCACTCAGTCACTTTGTTATCATACTTGTAATACAGCAGCACAACAGTTGTAACACGTTTAAGCTTAACAAATTTGTTGTAGCCGACATGACAAACAGGACATAAAGATGAATAAAAAGCTCCAATAAATAAAGCAAGGCACATAACCCTAGCTTAAAGCCTTGGAAACCAAAGCCTGTCTGCGTATAGATATATTATTATGATGCACTCACATGACATGGTCTAAACTAGAATGATACAGGAAAAGATTTTTAGTATTTTTACTAGTGTATGAACATAAGAGGAACATTTTAGAGAAGAAGCTGTTTCTGCTTAAAGAGCGTGCACACAATGCTGTTCATCAAAGCTGGAAGTTACATTTTACTATTTAGCTCGCAAATTGTCAGCAAGCGGTTCAGATGTACTCAGTTCAAAATTTTGAAAATATTTTAAAATTGCAGTTTCTTAAGTTGCGTTATTAGTTGCATGTGCTCGAGAAATATTGTCAAAAAAGCCAGTAAAGATAAAATAATTTATGCACAACTTTAAAAAGATGAAACAGTTTACTTTTCTCTAACGAAAAATTGTTTTCTATGCTTAGTACTTAGTACAGTCAAACAGTTTGCCAATAGTTGTTTGATAAAAAAGACAGAGCGGACCACACCAAAATGGCAAAAAGCTCACCACTGCCAACACAGCTGATGACAACAGTAAATGTGTTGGGTTATGGTGAAATCAGGCGCTTGTCAAACTAATGAAATTAAAGAAAACATATTTTTTCTGCCTGTTGGAGTTTTTATTTATTTTTTCCGTTTTTGGCTCAATACCTTTCAGGTCTTTTTAAAATCACATTTCTATTGTCTTTCTAGAAAATGTCAATAAATAACCAAAAAAGTTAATTTGCAGTTACCAAGGTCACTCAAACATCAGATGTCACCAAACTTTGGTAGCCATTTTCTCGCTAATTTTACCTTTGATACAAGCAAACCCGACCTCCTTCAATCGCAAATATGTAATTTAACAACTAAACGCATCATATATATATATATATATATATATATATATATATATATATATATATATATATATATATATATATATATATATGCTCAGCTTTTCTTAATTGAAAACACTATATCATTTCTACACCCTTTTAAAAGTAAAATTTAATCTTCCTTATTTAAGAACATTATATCATTTGTTAACAGCAAAGTCAAATGTTCTGTTCTGTCACTCTTCAAAAAGCTACTTGAGAAAAAACAGTATAGGCCATGGACAGCGTCGTGAACACTCCCACGTGAAAAACCAGCACACGAGTGGGCTGAGGGATGGAGAAGATGTAAACATATGTGTGGAGAAATCTGCTAGCAGTGAAGATGCGGAAATGTAGCGATGCGGCAAACGTTGTGGGTCCGCTTGCGACGTAGAGAAGGCCCATCAGAACAAAGGGGATCACGTTTTCCAGGTCATTCTGGTGGCATCTGAGAAACAGACATTAAGATTTTTTTTAAAAATTGGCAGCAAAATAAATACATACACTGAAGACAGATCAATACCAGGGAAATACAAAGTGTTTGTGTGAGGGGTTATATTCATCTTACCTAAATAGTACCAGAGAAATATAAACTATTTCTCAATTTATGATGTTGTAAGCTACTATCCAGTCTTATCAAAAAGAACCGGAGAAATATAAACTGTTTGTTTATTTGAGATGTTGTCAGCTACTAATCGATCTTACCATTCAGAACTGCACAAACAGAAATTGTTTGTTCATTTAAGATTTGGCTTTGGTAAATGTCCTTCTCTACACGTTGTCGTTGTTGCTTGCCTTTTCAACTTTCCGATAAAGAAAACGGAATTCAAAAATGTGCACTAATAAAGAATTATACTTCAACACAGTGTGTCTTCAAGCGTTGTCGAATGACCAGAATGTGTGTCCTCAAAGAGTTCATCTTCTCTGATCAAGGCAGACATAGTCAAGATGTCCCGAAAACAACTCAAAAACTACTCAACAAAAATAAAATTCTAAGAGCAGCAGCCCAGCTTGAAAACATTGTACATCTGGCAGTTGGCCCACAGGGGCTCAAGACATAAGGGTTCAAAGGGATCACCATGAGCATTTTGACATACATGTTGAAAGTCAGACATGACAGTAACACAGATCATAGTAATGATAGCAACAACAACAACAACAGCAATAATAATAATAATAATAAAAATGATAATGAAAAAGAAAAGAGGATTATCATTATCAAAAGAACCCTGGTTAGAAATAGGACTCCTTTTCCCCCAAAAGCAGCGTTTGAAAAAAGGACTGCCGTTTCATAAGAACGCTGTAAAATTTATAAAAAAGACCTGAGTGACATGGTCAGACTCGATTCTTGAGATCATCCATATAATCCCCCCCCCCCCCCCCCCTCCACCAAGAAATCAGTCTTTTCAAAGTGAAACTGAGCCATCCCCACCACAACCTGATATCTTCTATTTCTTCTTCAAAAGCCAAAACTGAAACAGTCATGGGTAATCATGGTACACAATTCATTCTCCAAACAAAGATACTCTCGAAAAACCTACATTACTTATTTCAGTCTTTTCCCATCTACCACTTGTTTGAGTTCTAAAGGTAAGTTATTCTTAAATCTACCTCTGTCTCTTTTGCCTTTCACAAAAAAAATGTGTCATTTGATAGACAGAAAACTTTAAAAAGCATTACCTTCGAATTCGCTCAATCGTTGGGTGAACCTGCGGGCCCTTATTTGTCTTGTTTGGGTCAAATGAAGCAACATCCTCTTGGTTTAAAAACACCTGAGAATATAAAAAAAATATTGTGAACAAGCATCAACATAGAGGGTGAAAGGTCTTCCTTTTCTTCTTCTTTTGTGTACTCTTACTTGATATTAAGGGCTGTGGATGGAAGGTTGAGAGAACTGGAGAAGAATTAAAGCATGAAATGTGTTTGTTTCGTTTCGTTTTAGAATGTTTTACAGACTGGCAAATAGGTCGTAATATAAGTGTTTAAGATTTAAAGTGCCACCAGAGAGTAACATACAAAAAAAGGAAGAAGGAGAGATAAGGATTGTAAATGGGAAAGAAGGACTAAACGACACCAGAATGCCCATCAACCTCTAATGTTTGTTAATTTCTTTGTCTATGCAATAGATGTAAAGTGAACCTATGAGATCATCTTCACAACATGAGAGGAAAAGTTTTTCATTTGGTTCTGTTTTAGTTTATCCTTTGCTTGCCATCATGGCTAGAAGATGGAAAATTAAGAGTACTGGTGAAATATTAAGTAGTCTTATTTATTTTTCCCGCGACCGACAGAAGCAATTTGTACTTGTTTTACTGTGCTTGCAACTGCCTAAGGTCATAATATGAACGTGCGGGACACATTTGACACTTTCAGTTTGGTAGGAAATTTTTAAATTTTGCCCGAGTGGTGGCTGAAGCCGACTCTTATCGATTTTGGACCACCTAGAGATCTTTAACGTGCACAACTTGCAAACGAGACCCCCAGATTTTTAGCCCTTATCAGGATGTGGTTGAAAGACAGCACTAGGAAGGAGCCAAGGACTAGCAGTAGAAAGGCTGCAGAAAGAGACAGGAGTCCAGAGGAGGGGGTGGGGGCCAAAAATGGAAACGAAAGCAGACAACAGAACATTGTTAGAGAGCAGCAAAGTAAATATATTTTCTTTAATTTAAACTAATGAATATTGAATCTTTAATAATGGTTGTCTTTGGTTTCAAATGAAAGTCTATATCCCACATTGCCATAGCTGCAACTTAATATTCACGAGCTTGACAAACAAGAGACAAATGTTCCTTTCCTTTCCTTTCATACACATGTATTTCCATATAAACATAACAGAGATCATTTGGAATTCAAGGGACAGGAGATGTACACTGCTACCTAGCACTGGCAGACAACAATATTGATTACATAACAACATAGCAGAAGTCCATGGTGTTATCATACAATTAGACGTGGAATCCAAATCCACACACTATCTCATCTAATTTGCATTTTATTGATTTTTGCTTTAGCTGATACCGGCTCATGGGTGTGGCTGCACAGTGCTTGAAGTAGCCTGTTCAAACAGCAAGAAAGAATTGTATCACAGATGATAACATGACTTGTTTCGCATATAACATAAAATATGACGCACGTTTAAGACCAACGAGATACATGTGCACACTTAGTAATAGTTAAACCTGCTCTAATGCCAACTTATATAAGACAATCACCTGTCCAAAAGGCCACTTCCCATCTTCCCCTTTGCATTTTTTTTACTTTATAATAACACTAACTTTAACATACCAGTGCCAAACATGGTCACAAAACAAATCAATGTATGCAAAAAATGAGGTGTCTCCGCAAAACCATCAATGTCACCAGAAAAGACCGCAAAAGGATCGAGACAATACGCCTACAAATCGGAATACCACCGGTAATACATTTTTTTGAGCGTCAAAGAGCCAAATGTTTCGGACATCTAACCAGAATGTCCCCAGAAACAACTAGTGGCAAGAGCTTACCACACCTGTGAATCCGGCTTCAAATCAATGAGGAAGACCAGGAGGGACCTAGCTGGGTGGGGTTAGTCCCAGTAAGAGTTTTACGGCACTTGCAACACAATAAGGTCATGATAAGTGCCGAAGATTAGAAGTGTTACAAGAGAGAAACATACAATAAAAAGAAGGGAGTGAGATAGAGACAAAAGATTTTTTATAGGAAAGAAGGAGCAAACCAAACCAGAGCATCCGCCAACCACCCACTAGAGGACGTTAAAAAGGTCGTGGAACTACATAACATATCTATCACAGACCCCACACACTTAGCACAGGACGGAAACCTGCACCTTCCCTCGACATCTTAGGGATACCAGAGGAAGGAAAAAGTTTGTCAGGCACAAACCACATATTCCACCTCCTCAATGGGGGTGCTCCCCTTTGGAATTAATTCTGCATCAGTGCTGTCTTGTACAGCCACCTATCACCTTGACAATGGATAGCCATCTTAGACAGTTTTGAAGGTACCTATATGTATCTGCATTACCCTTCATTGCACTAGGACGAAGTATGATAACTGTACCTTCAATGTAATTCGGAAAAAAACCGTTGCAAAACTCATGGCTATTGTCTTGATGATGACCAGAAAAGCATAGCCCATGTACATGCGGAAGATTGGGTTGTCCAGAGAAAGTGCCGCTGCAGCCATCTTTCAAACTTGGGTTGAGTCTCTCAAGGAAGAAACCGCTATACTTTGTTGCTGCAAGGTTCAATTCGTTCCTGAACGTTCGATGAATCTATAAAAAGAAACATGGCAAAGAGATAATGTCTGCTGGCAGTCAAGTCCTGTTTGTGTGCACACATATATGTGTGCTGACACAGTGGAATCCAGCGGTCATAAATTTTTTCAGCAAGTGGAATTATTGGTATTATCTTAAAGCTTTTTCATTTGTGTTGCTTTCGATCAAAATGTACTCATCTATCTTGAATAGAAGTTGAGATATTTGCGATTAAAAGAGGTTGAGGTGACTTGGTTTCAGAGACAAAATTAGAGAACGGTCGCCAAAGTTACGTGACTTCCAAAGTTTAAAAGTCCTTGAAAACAGCAAAATCACACTTTTTGGTGCCTTTAATCAACGTTTGTAAGTAAAATCAACCCAAAAATGTGCTTTTTAGTGGACGTAAAAAGGGTTCAGCCAAAAATAAAAAAATTTGATAAAAATTACACCAAATAAGCGGAAAAATGCTGGTCCCAACCATTTAATTATTTTGACGAGTGCCTGATTTCACCATGATGCCTCACAAATGGAACATCCAATTTGTCAAGCATTTTATCAAGTAGTCAGGAAAAGAGGAAAGCCTTGCTACCTAAAATGGAAGGAGCACTAGCCAATAATTATGTCCTGATAGTACTTTTTATTGCACGCGTTTTACGCACTCATCAACCCATCAACACAACCTGGACCATTTCTACTGCTAAGTGTAAGCGTGCGGCACAGTGGAGTGGCTTTCACCTCACCATCCCCTCACCAACGTCTCACCATTTTGGTGCTTATCAAAGAAGGAGAGAGGAGACAACAGGGTGGAGTCGCTTTCTTCTCCCTTGTCACTGTTCAAGATGGTGGCAATATAACCTGAGTTTGCTACAAATGTTGTGAAAGAAATTCCAGTCCTTCATAACTTAATACTGACCAATGAGCTTCATTGGTCCACCGTGATCGAAAGTGAGGAAAATGAGGAAACCCCAGAATCAGCCTATCACAATATCCAGACAACCGGTACAAAACCTACCAAGAGTGGAAGGCAAATTCAAGAAACATTAAAGAATTATTTCAATTCCAGAGAAGGCCCCATGCCGTTACAGAATATTATGTGCTTTAACGCTCAATACAGATAGACGCGCTGCATGTTGAGCAGTTTCGGTATTGCGCAGAAAGGTATCGTCACAGTGCATGTTCAGATTTCAACTTTAATGCAAGCAACAACTGACAACATTGACAACATTACTTCTGCTTGTGTGTGTGTGTATGTATGTATGTGTGTGTGTGTGTGTGTGTGTGTGTGTGTGTGTGTGTGCGTGTTAGGAATCAGTTAGAATCAGTCTTGTCATAAAGACCAGATCTTTTTTGGACAGCAGCAATTAAAACCCCACGTTACATGTTTACAGATCAACAATTTGTCTGGCGACTGGTGCGCCAAGGTTACTGCAATTTTAGTGAGGCACTAAGTTAGCAACAAGCCCTAGGCTACCGTAACTATTTTTGGTGCGTGATTGGTGATGGTGAGAGGAGAGTGAGCAGCTTCCACTCTGTCTCGTGCAACCGTAGTTGTTACACGAATTAAATTTCAGTGTCGGCAAACAGGTGATTGTTTGGAGCTGGTGAGGGGATGGTGAGGTGAAAACAACTCCACTGTGCCCGCACGCTAAGACTCCGCTATAATGATAATTTACTTTTCAAAACGGTTAATGGTGGAGTCATACACTAAGCAGTTGATTTTGGAGGTGGGCTTCTTCTACCGTGCCTGTCTGGGCCAACTCAGGCTGTGAGGGATACAACATTCCAACAAAACAAATATATTTCGATTGACTAAATTCCCCCTAGGGAACTGAATTCATGTCTTTAGTGTACAATGCATAGCGTACTTTACTAGTAAAAAACTCCAAGGTACAATGGCAAAGAGTCTAACTGCTACACCACAGGTAAGCTAATCGAGACATGAAGAACAAAATGTACTAGATATTGACCCTAAACTAATTTTCATACACATACTTTAGTGTTATCAAAAGTTGTAAAGATGTAGGTGTGTACAGGTGTGTTAGGCCTAAGTATGTGTAAGTGTGTGTGTGTGTGTGTGTGTGTGTGTGT
>NW_004798238.1:65491-68872 GCF_000002075.1 Aplysia californica | reverse complement strand
TGACAGCGACAGAGACATTAATTTTTCTCTCTAAAATGTTCTCTTTTCACCTCATTTCCTTTTCTCTAGACATGTAGAAATAGTCAGGAGCAAAGGAGAGAGGAGCCCACTGGCCGGGGGTGGGCCGGGTTAGAGCGAGAAAGTGGAGATGAAAGCAGACGACAGAACGTACTGCTTCTCCTTCCTCCTTCTTACTACTGTCTTTCAGTCAAACATCCCTGATCTTAGGGTAGGAGGGACCGAACATTTGGCTTTCTCGAAAGGGCAAAATATCTCGGAGGTCCCATGTGCAAGCTGCGCACTTCAAGTTCTCTTGGTGGTTCTAAAATCGATAAGAGTAGGCTTCAGCCGCCACCAAGGCAAAATTCAGAATTAATTCATACCAAAACCTGACTATACTCTAGTCAGTATAAAGACATAAGAGTACCTTCGAAATATAAACGTGGCTGCCTGAAAGCATGGGGCCCTACGAAGTATGAAAAGCGGTCACATACGTAAAAATCAATTGTACTGCAGGTTGAAAAACCAGCAGTCGACTTCCCCTAAGGTCTAGAGGAGGGACAAGAAGAAGAAGAAGAAGAAGAAGAAGAAGAAGAAGAAGAAGAAGAAGAAGAAGAGAATCAAACGTCAGAACAGCGTAATTATCCTGAGCATGATGCATAGATCAGTCAGAGGTTCCTGGTGCCAAGCGTGAGCTTGACATAGTGTTTACTTTTAACAGTGTAACAGTGACCCAGAATTTAGACCAAACAGTGCTCCCTTCTGTGGAATCAACCACATATGGCAGTATCTATCGTTTTCTCAATGAACATAGGAGAAAAGCATCTTTTTTGGTGACAGAACATGATGAGTAAATGAGGTACGATCTTTTTTTTTGTGGGTGGGGTCACAAAGTTTTTGCTTGGAGTACGTGCCATGGGGAAAGGCTGAGCGTTATGCAGCGGTTTGAGTAAATAAGAGCTCAACTAACAAAGAAGAGTTGGATTTCTTACACCGAGTACATGTTTTACTGTACAGTGGCGTCCAAAAGAAACTTGAAAATGTAACCACCCAATCATCGTGTTAAAGCCTTGCACTTATATACCCACTCATGCAGCATGTCAATTTAAAGCTAAATAAATCCTGCATCATCTGACACTATAATATTTCACTATGTTCAGAGATGCTCGAGATAATATGGTAACTTAAAATTGACCTAAAAAATTCTAGCATGGCAAAATTGGGCGAATTCAAAGAAACGTAAAAGTGTGTTCGCACGTGTAGTGAGGTTCATCAACGTTGGCGGACTGGATATGTATTGAATATCAAATGAAAAGAAAATATTATTGTCTCTGCAGTGAACAGCATCTTCTGAAGTACATTTTCAAACAAGTTAGAAAACAGATTACTTACAAATGCAAATGCTGAACTTACACTTAACATTGCATGTGCTCATTAGTATGATTTTGTTTTTGTTTAGGAGCTATTGGTCTTCTTGCAGAGCACAAACCTTTTAGCACATGGCTGTGTAAGTTAGATTTTGGAAAAATCATATGTCAGTGAAGAGCAGAAGCCATGAAACTGTCATTTTTTGGGGTGGTGGGACGGAATGAACAAAATCGTCCGCATGTGAATCATCGGATGGCTTGCTTTAGTTGACTACATCGCGCAAGTGTTGGAATGTCATGTCTTACCCTTATTTCCCTCATGGTGTAATTCAAGTAAACATCTCCATTCATGGCAAATCACTTTCTAAATGGGCCAATATTATCACGCGAGAATTCTTGGAAAACTATATCATATCAAAGATGGAGTAGTCACCTGTAAATAGGCCGATATGAATCTTACAGGTATGTGAAATCCCAAGAAACAGCAGCTGAAGAAAATTGACGTTGCTCCCTATTCAGGCCCTTTGTTTGCAACCGTCTGTGACATCTGGGATGGAATGACTGATAATTGTCCAAAATTTAACAGAACCGATGCCCTATGGGCTTGTGCACTACACAAAGCCAATGGCTCCTACGCAAAATAACAACGAGTACATTTAATGTTAAGTCCAAGTTTTTCTGGTATTTGTGATTGCTTTATTTTCTGTTTTGTTTGAAATTGAAACTATCGACATTAAATATTGTTTATTGCAGAGAAACAAATCCATTCTTGGATATGCAATGTATGTCCATTCTATCAATATTGATGGTCCCCAATACACGCGCGAAGACAACGTTTCTGTTTTTTTTTTTTTATTGATTGGGTAGATGTTTTACGGCATTATCGACACAATTTTGGTCATTTAAGCGCCATAACGTTTCTGTGATTTCACACAATTTTGCCAAGCCTGATTTTTTAAGGTCAATTTTGAGTTACCATGTTATTATCTCGAGCATCTCTTAACATAGATGAAATATTATTGTGTCAGATGATGCAGAATGTATTTAGCTTTAAATTGATATGCTGTATTGGTGGGTAGTGTAAGGCTTTAAACCGATTATTGGGTGATTACATTATCAAGTTTCTTTTGGAACCCACTGTATAATACTCAAGCGGGTGTGTTGCACCCTGTTGTCGGTCAAAAGGATATAACTAGGTTGCCGTGAAAAGGGTTAATTTGTAAAGCTTCTTCGTATAGTAAAACTGTCAGATTTATCAAACTCCTTACTCTGTTTACACATTCCAATTTATAGTGTCCAATTCCCTTTAAATTGGGGTAGATTCCTTCTTCTTGTGCCAGATGACTCTTCGCAACAATTTGCCTGCATTCTGTGAGTTGTTACTTAAACTTAAAAAAGAGGCCCACGAAGTTGTTAGTTGCAAAATTCTAATGACACAAGCTCTCCCTACGCTCTCTCTTAATAATTTGTTATTGTAGTCTCTGGACTTAATCGTCCACAGACATTCGATGGATCTGTAGGCCTCTACATCTCAATAAAGAGAATAACAGTGTCTTTCGACCAAGTCACTATACTGTACAGTAGTAGATAGTAGGAATCTAGTGTGCACTGTGTAATCCAAGCAGCTTTGACGTCTGATGCACTTACAACGCACTGGGTGACCTTGATACATAACTTTACATTGAAAATAGACAATTGAAAAACAAAGTTTGCTCAAGTTTTACTATATTATGGCATCAAATCACGTTCCACGTGAGCCACTTTGCTAATTTTGATATGCTGATTTCGAAAATGAAATCAGTTTTTAGTTTTTAGCTGCGATAATTATTTTGAAAATTTTGCGCGCAAAGTTTAATCCCGCGCGACGGCAAACTTCAAAGGAATTTTGCGTCACAGCTTCCCACTTGTCACTTCACACTGGGGGGGGGGGGGGGGTCTATTATACTGTTGTCTGTCCTCTTTATGATAGGAAAATACTACAAGATGCAATCTTGGTAGAATCTATATAAAATAC
>NW_004798238.1:60004-65391 GCF_000002075.1 Aplysia californica | reverse complement strand
AGAAGGAGAAGGAGAAGAAGAAGAAGAAGAAGAAGAAGAAGAAGAAGAAGAAGAAGAAGAAGAAGAAGAAGAAGAAGAAGAAGAAGAAGAAGAAGAAGAAGAAGAGAATCAAACGTCAGAACAGCGTAATTATCCTGAGCATGATGCATAGATCAGTCAGAGGTTCCTGGTGCCAAGCGTGAGCTTGACTTTGTGTTTACTTTTAACAGTGTAACAGTGACCCAGAATTTAGACCAAACAGTGCTTCCTTCTTTGTGGAATCAACCACATATGGCAGTATCTATCGTTTTCTCAATGAACATAGGAGAAAAGCATCTTTTTTGGCGACAGAACATGATGAGTAAATGGAGTACGATTTTTTTAGTTTTGTTTTTTGGGTGGGGTCACAATGTTTTTGCTTGGAGTACGTGCCATGGGGAAAAACTTAGCGTTATGCAGCGTTTTGAGTAAATAAGAGCTCAACTAACAAAAAAGAGTTGGATTTCTTACACCTAGTCACTAGATGAAATGTGAGTACATGTACATGTTTTACTGTACAGTGGCGTCCAAAAGGAACTTGAAAATGTAATCACCCAATCATCGTGTTAAAGCCTTGCACTACCCACTCATGCAGCATGTCAATTTAAAGCTAAATGAATCCTGCATCATCTGACACAATAATATTTTACTTATGTTCAGAGATGCTCGAGATATTGTCACTTAAAATTGACCTTAAAAACTCAGGCTTGGCAAAATTGGGAGAAATCTAAGAAACGTAAAAGTGTGTTCGCGCGTGTATTGAGGTTCATCAACGTTTGCGGAATGGTTATGTATTGAATATCAAATGAAAAGAAAATATTATTGTCTCTGCAATGTACAGCATCTTCTGAAGTACATTTTCAAACAAGTTAGAAAACAGATTACTTACAAATACCATGCTGAACTTACACTTAACATTGCATGTGCTCATTAGTATGATTTTGTTTTAGTTTAGAAGCTATTGGTCTTCTTGTAGAGCACAAACCTTTTAGCACATGGCTGTGTAAGCTAGATTTTGGACTAGTCATCTGTCAGTGAGAGCAGAGGCCATGAAACTGCCTTTTTTCGGGGTGGACTTGGACGAAATAAACAAAATCGTCCGCATGCGAATCATCGGATGGCTTGCTTTAGTTGACTACATCGCGCTAGTATTGGAATGTCATGTCTTATCCTTATTTCCCTCATGGTGTCATTCAAGTAAACATCTCCTTCATGGCATATCACTTTCTCATTGGGCCAATATTATTCACGAGACTGTTCTTGCAAAACTATATCATATCAACTTTGGAGTGGCCACCAGTAAATAGCCCGATATGAATCCTACAGGTATGTTAAATCCCATGAAACAGCAACTGAAGAAAACTGACACTGCTCCCTATTCAGGCCCTTCGTTTGCAACCGTCTGTCACATATGGGATGGAATGACTGATAATTGTCCAAAATTTAGCAGAGCCGATGCCCTATGGGTTTGTGCACTACACAAAACCAATGGCTCCTACGCAAAATAACAATGAGCACATAATTTAATGTTAAGTCCAAGTTTTTCTGGTATTTGTGATTGCCTTGTTTTCTGTTTTGTTTGAAATTGAAACTATCAACATTAAATATTGTTTATTGCAGAGAAACAAATCCATTCCTGGATATGCAATGTATGTCCATTTTATCAATATTGAAGGTCCCCAATATACGCGCGAAGACAACGTTTCTGTGATTTCACACAATTTTGCCAAGCCTGATTTTTTAAGGTCAGTTTTGAGTTACCATATTGTTATCTCGAGCATCTCTTAACATAGATGAAATACTATTGTGTCAGATGATGCAGAATGTATTTAGCTTTAAATTGATATGCTGTATGGGTGGGTAGTGCAAGGCTTTAAACCGATTATTGGGTAATTACATTATCAAGTTTCTTTTGGAACCCACTGTATAATACACGTGCGGGTGTGTTGCACCCTGTTGTCGGTCAAAAGGATATAAATAGGTTGCCGTGAAAAGGGTTAATTTGTAAAGCTTCTTCATATAGTAAAACAGTCAGATTTATCAAACTCCTTATTCTGTTTACACATTCCAATTTATAGTGTCCAATTCCCTTTAAATTGGAGGAGATTCCTTCTTCTTGCGCCAGATGACTCTTCGCAACAATTTGCCTGCATTCTGTGAGTTGTTACTTAAAAAACTTAAAAAAGAGGCCCACGAAGTTGTTAGTTGCAAAATTCTAATGACACAAGCTCCCCCTACGCTCTCTCTTAATAATTTGTTATTGTAGTCTCTGGACTTAATCGTCCACAGACAATCGAGGGATCTGTAGGCCTCTACATCTCAATAAAGAGAATAACAGTGTCTTTCGACCAAGTCACCATACTGTACACTGTACTACTGCACTACTGTACAGTAGTACATAGTAGAAATCTAGTGTGCACTGTGTAATCCTAGCAGCTTTGACGTCTGATGCACTTACAACGCACTGGGTGACCTTGATACATAACTTTAGATTGAAAATAGACAATTGAAAAACAAAGTTTGCTCAAGTTTTACTATATTATGGCATCAAATCACGTTCCACGTGAGCCACTTTGCTTATTTTGATATGCTGATTTCGAAAATGAAATCGGTTTTTAGCTGCGATAATTATTTTGAAAATTCTGCGCGCAAAGTTTAATCCCGCGCGGCGGCAAACTTCAGAAGAATTTTGAGTCACAGCCTCCCACTTGCCACTTCACACTGGGGGGGGGGGGGGGGAGGGGTTCCTTTATAAGGTCAGTTAAAAGTGACTGTTGTCTGTCCTCCTTATGATAGGAAAATACTACAAGATGCAATCTTGGTAGAATCTATATAAAATACTTCTTTTTGTGATCTTCTAATTCCAGCAAGAAAAACAGTCGGGCGCGACTTATTTTGTTAATTTGGACACGCTAGTTCCGAATTTGATATTATTTTTACGATTAGACATAGTTTTAAATGTTTATTCAAAACTCTTTCTAGCATGCCGCGGGTGTATCGATACCATCAACGATACCATCACGACGAGGTATTTGCTTAAGCCAGTCGCTGTTCCCCTGACACATTTTTTCCTGTTTTTAAAAATAGAGTCGCTGTTCCCCGGTGCTCCGAAATAACCGCCTATTTTGAGCCTGCTTTGCATTATATTTTTTGTGTTTATAATAAATATTATGATCTTCTTACCTCAACAAGCTAGCCTAGGCCTGACAGCTGCCTCCTGACTCCTTGCCGCTGCAATGAAATACTGGCTAACTGTCCAACTCTCGAACCTGGCCTGAATTTATACAAGTGAACTGACGAGTGACGAGGCGAATCGGGGAAAGCGTCGTCGTTTCAGTTAGTGGTGCAATTGATCGATCACATTTTTCGATGAACCGAGCAAGATTCTTGGTCGAGTAAATCGACCAAAATGGTTTCTTGACCGAGCAAGACATCAATCAAACGCCAAAATTAATTGTCGCTATCAAACAAACGCGAAACCCATATTTTATCATTGTCTCGTTTTGTAACCCAGCAAACTTCAAACTTTTAACAAAATGAAATAAGCATTTACCATTTCATAAAATGTATGTTTATCATCATAGTAGAATCTGTGATAATTATCCAGTATAAAAGCCTGTATCCTTTTCAATTGTTGACGGTCGCGGTATTGTGTTCGTTATTTAGTCTTTTGGGATAGTGGTGCTCTTGGGTAAACCTCAAACTGGCAATGATGAAACTTGTTCGAACAAACAGCAATCAAACGCTAAAATTACTCGTTGCTGACAAAAAAAAACGCCAAACATATATTTTAATGTCATAGTATTAGTCGAAATAGAATAAAGTCGTATATTTTAATTATGAAATAGCTGCCAAGAGTATATTTACTATCAGATACACAATTGGGAATCTTGTTGAATGTCAAACCCTACAGCCACTCTTTATTTTTAGACTGTCGCGGTTTTTTAACTGCACTGAGGGTAAAAGACATTGAAACGGCCGTGCTCCTGGAAAACCAACAAATTGGCAAATGTCTCGCGCCACCAGCACGAAAGCGAGACAAGTGTGTCAACTTATCAATATTCATAACGGAACATTTTAGATCTAGCCAGGTTTACAATTTTTCATTGTTGATAAGCGTATGCGCGCAGTTGCATAGTTCTCCTTTATCATAGCTTTTCGCGCCAGGTCGTTTTCTTCAAAAAGCATCTATGGTACCATTGGTTTGCATGATATAAATCATCTGATCAGACAAGGTAAAAAAACAAAACAACAGTAGCCTAGTTCTAGCCTACAGACGATGTGCCCCAAGGTCATGTAGGCCCAGACGTAGATCTAGTAATCCTACGATTCTGCTGCTGGCATTTTGGAGAGGCCTGGGTTTATGGCTTCCCAAAACCCAACATCTCTCTTGGCTACACACAAGATAAAGAAATGTGGAATGTTGAAGAAAACACGAAATATCTACGGTCAGGAAACAGGCTAATGGGCTCTCGTGACCTAGAGGTTAAGGAGTTGGCCTCTCATTAAAAGGTCCCGTTCGAATCCGTGTAGCGACCGAAAAAATTTCTTTTCTAAAATTGTCTCCTTTCACCTCCTTTCCCGCTCTCTAGCAATATTCTGTCGCCTGCTTTCGTCTTCTCCTTCTGTCCCCACCCCCTCACCTCCTTTTCCCCCTCCTCTGGGTCCCCGACTCTTTCTGCTGCCTTTCTACTGCTCCTTCTTACTGCTCTCTTTCAGCCATACCCCTGACCTTCTGGTAGGAAAACCTAGCCTTCTCGGACAAGGGTGATAAATCTCGAAGGGCTCGTGTGTAAGTTTCACATGTGAAATATCCCTTGGTGGTGAAAAATTAAGAGTAGGTTTCGGCCGCCACCCCGGCGAAATTCAAAATTTCCTCCCAACTAAAAAAGTTTAATGTGTCCCGCGCACTCACATGACCGTATGCAGTTCGAGCGCCATAAAACACTTACAAAAAAGGCACAACCCCCCCCCCCCCCCAACTGAATATTACATTACATTATGTTGAACTTTGCCAGCGAAACGAAGGCTGGTCATCCGTTGTCTGTAAAGACAAAAAAGCAAACAAAAACAAAAACAAAAACAAAAAACAAAAAACAAAAACAGCAGTACCAACGCCTACGGGCAGACGGGTCCTTGACCTGTACATTGTGTAGTTAGTTGTTGCTTTGTAGTCGAGGTGAAATATGATACGAAAGTAATTCCACTAGCCCAATGCCATTCTCAGGATACGTTGAAATAACGTCAGCCTTTAACTTTAAATGAACCAGGTTACGCCTGGACCTTGCATAAAAGAAGAAAATGAAAGTGAAAATTAGGAGAGAGAGAGAGAGAGAGAGAGAGAGAGAGAGAGAGAGAGAGAGAGAGAG
>NW_004798238.1:57586-59900 GCF_000002075.1 Aplysia californica | reverse complement strand
GTGTATGCGTGTGTGTGTGTGTATGCGTGTTTGTGTGTGTATGTGTGTGTGTGTATGCGTGTTTGTGTGTGTATGTGTGTGTGTGTGTGGTTAAAAAGAAAAAGGGGGGAGGGCACGTCATAAAATGCGTGGGTATGTATGTAGGCATGACTAAGCGTAATAATTGAAGTAAGAATTGTACGGCACTTGCAACACAGTACTGTCTTAAGGTCATAAAACTGCCGAGGATTAGAGGTTTTACAAGAGAAGGGGGAGAGATCAGGACGATAGATACAGTATGTATCATCATCATCACCATTGCCTTTCTCACCGTGCACCAGGGTATAGGCCACGAACAAACACTTTCCACCTTTCTCTATCCTGGGCTAGCCCCTTGATGTTATTCCATGTCTTCCTACTTTTCTGTACATCAATTTCTGTGATTCTGCTCCAGGTTCCACGCGGCCTTCCGCTTGATCTTTTCCACTGTGGATTCCAATCCAACACTTTCTTTGTTATGCAGCTGCCTGGCTCCCTGAGAGTACATCCAATCCATCGCCACCGCCTTCTTCCTACCTCATCTCTGACTGGGATCTGTCTTGTTTTCCTTAACCCGTCCTCGTTGGTGATCCTGTCTGTCCATCTGATCCTCAGTAACTTCCTCAAACACTTGTTCAAGAAAACATGGGTCACGTAAGTCTGAGATGCGTTACAATATGAATGATCTCCGTCAGTTAACTCAGCTGGCATCATGCTGGACTACGGAACTGGTGGCCCCGTAGGTGGCTGGCGGATGCTCGGTGTGGTTTGCTCTTTCTTACCTATCAAACATCTATCGTCCTTATCTCCCCTTCTTCTTTTTTATGTTTGTTACTCTCTTGTAACACCTCTAATCTTCTGACGCTGATATGACCTTATACAGTTGCGAGCGCCGTAAAACCTCTACTAAAACCAAAGATACTGTAGGCTGTACTATCTTTGCTAAAACTAAGACTGGGTGTTCTAGAACTCAGGTCGTTTTATAGAGTCTTCTAGTTTATCACTGTCAGCTCATATTTTGGCTCTGTCGTATCGGGGACAGACGTTAAATTCGGAGGTCCCGCGCCTCTTCAGCAACCTAAGAGTGTTCATTTGGGAGTTAAACCTATGCACTTCCGAGCGCCGTAAAACACTTACCAAAAACAAAAACAAACCCTATACGCTTATACTTTTCATGGCAGGGTGGAATTAAACGCTTGTCAATTTTTGGGCGTATGGAGTTATTGGTATCATTTTGTAGTCTGTTTATTTATCTTTTCTTTTAAAGAAAAGAAGGCTAACTACTAATGTTGTTGTTGTTGTTGTTGTTGTTGTTGTTGTTGTTGTTGTTGTTGTTGTTGTTGTTGTTACTGTTGTTACTGTTGTTACTGTTGTTGTTGTTGTAGGTGTTGTTGTTATTAATGGTGTTATTATTAGTGTTGTTATTATTAATGTTTTTATTATTGTTGTTATAAAATATTATTCTCTTTTAAATTGATATTCAATACATGTCCATTCTACCAATGTTGATGCACCTCAATACACGCGCGAATACATTTTTACGTTTCATAGATTTCTCACTATTTTGATAAGCCAGATTATTACATTTCAGTTTTGAGTGACCATATTGCGGGCGTCTCTTAACATAGATGAAATTTTAATGTTTTAACGTGTCAGAGTGTGCAGAATTTATTTTCGCTTTAAATATGCTGCATGAGTGGGTAGTGCAAGGCTTTAACACGATGATGGGGTGCTTACATTTTCAGGTTTCTTATGGTGGGTGGATGGCGGGTGCTCTTGTGTGGTTTGCTCCTTCTGTCCTATCAAACAACAATCGTCTTTATCTCCCCTACTTCTTTTTTATGTTTGCTACTGTTTTAATTGTAGCACCTCTAATCTTCGGCACTCATAGGACCTTATTGTGTTGCAAGTGCCGTAAAACGCTTACTAAAACTTTTAAAAAGTTTCTTATGGGCGCCGCTATATGGTCACTTTTGAGCACAAGAGGGCTATCCCGTAAAATTGTGTTTTGAGAAAATTGAAGATAAAGTTTATGCCCCTTGTTCAGTTTCTTTAAAAGACAAGGAGAGTTATAACTAAATAAAAATGCAGACCAATGAAACCTAGGTAGGGCAATGCCCACTTTTGGTGAAGGTCGAGATTTCTGGAAACCCCCGAAATCTGGTTTAGCCCGCTTGTCCTTAAAAGCGACCATATTATACAAGTATAAATCTATATCCATGACCAAACTCTGAGCCACACACGGCAAGTCCTGTGTTCTTGAGTACTTGTCAACTGGCACACACACACACACACA
>NW_004798238.1:44696-55071 GCF_000002075.1 Aplysia californica | reverse complement strand
TTCCACGTCTAATTGTATGATAACACCATGGACTTCTGCTATGTTGTTATGTAATCAATATTGTTGTCTGCCAGTGCTAGGTAGCAGTGTATATCTCCTTTCCCTTGAATTTCAAATGATCTCTGTTATGTTTATATGGAAATACATGTGTATGAAAGGAAAGGAAAGGAACATTTGTCTCTTGTTTGTCAAGCTCGTGAATATTAAGTTGCAGTTGTGGCAATGTGGGATATAGAATTTCATTTGAAACCAAAGACAACCACTATTAAAGATTCAATATTCATTAGTTTAGATTAAAGAAAATACATTTACTTTGCTGCTCTCTAACAATGTTCTGTTGTCTGCTTTCGTTTCCATTTTTGGCCCCCACCCCCTCCTCTGGACTCCTGTCTCTTTCTGCAGCCTTTTTCTACTGCTACTCCTTGCGGCTCCTTCCTAGTGTTGTCTTTCAACCACATCCTGATAAGGGCTAAAAATCTGGGAGGTCTCGTTTGCAAGTTGTGCACGTTAAAGATCTCTAGGTGGTCCAAAATCGATAAGAGTCGGCTTCAGCCACCACTCGGGCAAAATTAAAAAATTTCCTACCTAACTGAAAGTGTCTAATGTGTCCCGCACGCTCATATTATGACCTCATGCAGTTGCGAGCACAGTAAAACAAGTACAAATTGCTTCTGTCGCAGGAAAAATAAATAAGACTACTTAATATTTCACCAGTACTCTTAATTTTCCATCTTCTAGCCATGATGGCAAGCAAAGGATAAACTAAAACAGAACCAAATGAAAAACTTTTCCTCTCATGTTGTGAAGATGATCTCATAGGTTCACATTACATCTATTGTATAGACAAAGAAATTAATAAACATTAGAGGTTGATGGGCATTCTGGTGTCGTTTAGTCCTTCTTTCCCATGTACAATCCTTATCTCTCCTTCTTTCTTTTTTTGTATGTTACTCTCTGGTGGCACTTTTAATCTTAAACACTTATATTACGACCTATTTGCCAGTCTGTAAAACATTCTAAAATGAAACGAAACAAACACATTTCATGCTTTAATTCTTCTCCAGTTCTCTCAACCTTCCATCCACAGCCCTTAATATCTAGTAAGAGTACACAAAAGAAGAAGAAAAGGAAGACCTTTCACCCTCTATGTTGATGCTTGCTCACAATATTTTTTTATATTCTCAGGTGTTTTTAAACCAAGAGGATGTTGCTTCATTTGACCCAAACAAGACAAATAAGGGCCCGCAGGTTCACCCAACGATTGAGCGAATTCGAAGGTAATGCTTTTTAAAGTTTTCTGTCTATCAAATGACACATTTTTTTGTGAAAGGCAAAAGAGACAGAGGTAGATTTAAGAATAATTTACCTTTAGAACTCAAACAAGTGGTAGATGGGAAAAGACTGAAATAGTAATGTAGGTTTTTCGAGAGTATCTTTGTTTGGAGAATGAATTGTGTACCATGATTACCCATGACTGTTTCAGTTTTGGCTTTTGAAGAATAAATAGAAGATATCAGGTTGTGGTGGGGATGGCTCAGTTTCACTTTGAAAAGACTGATTTCTGGGTGGAGGGGGGGGGGGATTATATGGATGATCTCAAGAATCGAGTCTGACCATGTCACTCAGGTCTTTTTTATAAATTTTACAGCGTTCTTATGAAACGGCAGTCCTTTTTTCAAACGCTGCTTTTGGGGGAAAAGGAGTCCTATTTCTAACCAGGGTTCTTTTGATAATGATAATCCTCTTTTCTTTTTCATTATTATTATTATTATTGCTGTTGTTGTTGTTGTTGCTATCATTACTATGATGTTGCTATCATTACTATGATCTGTGTTACTGTCATGTCTGACTTTCAACATGTATGTCAAAATGCCTTATGTCTTGAGCCCCTGTGGGCCAACTGCCAGATGTACAATGTTTTCAAGCTGAGCTGCTGCTCTTAGAATTTTATTTTTGTTGAGTAGTTTTTGAGTTGTTTTCGGGACATCTTGACTATGTCTGCCTTGATCAGAGAAGATGAACTCTTTGAGGACACACATTCTGGTCATTCGACAACGCTTGAAGACACGCTGTGTTGAAGTATAATTCTTTATTAGTGCACATTTTTAAATTCCGTTTTCTTTATCGGAAAGTTGAAAAGGCAAGCAACAACGACAACGTGTAGAGAAGGACATTTACCAAAGCCAAATCTTAAATGAACAAACAATTTCTGTTTGTGCAGTTCTGAATGGTAAGATCGATTAGTAGCTGACAACATCTCAAATAAACAAACAGTTTATATTTCTCCGGTTCTTTTTGATAAGACTGGATAGTAGCTTACAACATCATAAATTGAGAAATAGTTTATATTTCTCTGGTACTATTTAGGTAAGATAAATATAACCCCTCACACAAACACTTTGTATTTCCCTGGTATTGATCTGTCTTCAGTGTATCTATTTATTTTGCTGCCAATTAAAAAAAAAATCTTAATGTCTGTTTCTCAGATGCCACCAGAATGACCTGGAAAACGTGATCTTCTTTGTTCTGATGGGCCTTCTCTACGTCGCCAGCGGACCCACAACGTTTGCCGCATCGCTACATTTCCGCATCTTCACTGCTAGCAGATTTCTCCACACATATGTTTACCTCTTTTCCATCCCTCAGCCCACTCGTGTGCTGGTTTTTCACGTGGGAGTGTTCACGACGCTGTCCATGGCCTATCATGTTTTTTCTCAAGTAGCTTTTTGAAGAGTGACAGAACAGAACATTTGACTTTGCTGTTAACAAATGATATAATGTTCTTAAATAAGGCAGATTGAATTTTACTTTTAAAAAGGTGTAGAAATGATACAGTGTTCTCAATTAAGAAAAGCTGAGCATTTATATATATATATGTGATGCGTCTAGACGTAAAATGGTTGTGTCAGGTTGCAGTGGAATCAGGCACTCGTCAATTTTTAGGCGTATGGAGTAATTGGTATTATCCTCAAGGGTGTTCCTTTGAGAAAAAAACCCCATCTGTCTTGAATAGAAGTTTACATATTTGCGATTGAAGGAGGTCGGGTTTGCTTGTATCAAAGGTAAAATTAGCGAGAAAATGGCTACCAAAGTTTGGTGACATCTGATGTTTGAGTGACCTTGGTAACTGCAAATTAACTTTTTTGGTTATTTATTGACATTTTCTAGAAAGACAATAGAAATGTGCTTTTAAAAAGACCAGAAAGGTATTGAGCCAAAAACGGAAGAAAAAAATAAATAAAAACTCCAACAGGCAGAAAAAATATGGTTTCTTCAATTTCATTAGTTTGACAAGCGCCTGATTTCACCATAACCCAACACATTTACTGTTGTCATCAGCTGTGTTGGCAGTGGTGAGCTTTTTGCCATTTTGGTGTGGTCTGCTCTGTCTTTTTTATCAAACAACTATTGGCAAACTGTTTAACTGTACTAAGTACTAAGCATAGAAAACAATTTTTCGTTAGAGAAAAGTAAACTGTTTCATCTTTTAAAAGTTGTGCATAAATTATTTTATCTTTACTGGCATTTTCGACAATATTTCTCGAGCACATGCAACTAATAACGCAACTTAAGAAACTGCAATTTTAACACATTTTCAAAATTTTGAACTGAGTACATCTGAACCGCTTGCTGACAATTTGTGAGCTAAATAGTAAAATGTAACTTCCAGCTTTGATGAACAGCATTGTGTGCACGCTCTTTAAGCAGAAACAGCTTCTTCTCTAAAATGTTCCTCTTATGTTCATACACTAGTAAAAATACTAAAAATCTTTTAGTTTAGCATTCTAGTTTGTGAGTGCATCATAATAATATATCTATACGCAGACAGGCTTTGGTTTCCAAGGCTTTAAGCTAGGGTTATGTGCCTTGCTTTATTTATTGGAGCTTTTTATTCATCTTTATGTCTTGTTTGTCATGTCGGCTACAACAAATTTGTTAAGCTTAAACGTGTTACAACTGTTGTGCGGCTGTATTACAAGTATGATAACAAAGTGACTGAGTGGAATACAGTCTAGCGTGCACATACATAGCAAAATTGACGGGACGTGGAAATCTTTTCTCTGTGTACGAACCTTGCTGTGCATATATTTGAAATACAAAGAATGTATGTGTGGAAGGCAAATTTCAGGATCTGAAAATGTGTTTGCTGTGTGCGTGTTTCGCAGCGCGCGTGCTTGCTGTATATGCGTGGTAGACTAATTTTTTCTGCGAAAATACAGTGAAGGGTTGGGTTCTCATGGGAGATTTAAGGTCAGCGATGAGGATTGAAGAAAGGATTTAAGGTTAGCAGGGAAGAATTAGGGTTTTTGTAGGAAGTTCTCATTTACCAGGGAAATGTTTTTGAGGAATTAGAATCGATTAGAAACAGGGAAGAGTTCAAAGACTTTATTGATTCATGAGGGGGATTTAGGATGGGTACCACAACATCTGGCAGTGAAGGATTATTTCTGAAAAAAAAAATTCTTAAGGGTGTGTAAGTGTTTTGATTGTAAAAGTAATTACTCGGTTTGAGCATTTAACGTATTAACATTGTTGTAGCACATACTGTTGTACTGTTTTATTTAAATGAAATATTGCTAATTTCACTGATAAAGCTGTTTCTTCCCTAACTGCTGAAAAATTGCAGTTTTGGAATGATAGCTTCTGAATCTGTTCTCAAATATTTTCTCAGTTGTCGCATATGTGTTCCTATGAAATAGTGCACTAATATATTTTACAATGTATTTTGCATTAAAGACTTTTCTTTCTCTATTTTTCTTGTTTCTGTTTGTATTATGGACTTAATACATTGCGAGATGTAGATATAAAAACATCTAGCCTTAAGCTACCATATGTATGTTTTATATATATATGTATATATATATATATATATATATATATATATATATATATATATATATGCATAGGCATATATATATATATTATTATGGAGCCAACTTCACTCAAACCATTGCTGAGGTTGCAGAGCTTCTGTGTGGCTTTATGCTTTCATTTCTTTCTTAGTACATGTGTATTACTTTTTTCCAGGCCTTTGAATGGCCACCCAGTGCCAATAGTACCGTGTCAGATACTGTCATAAATTCTAAAGGCCTGCTGATGCTACTGCTACTACTGTTGTTGTTGTTTTTTGTTGTAGTTGTTGTTTTTTGTTGTTATTGCTGTAGCTGCTCTCCCTTACCATTCGAACCTCATGTTCTTCTACTTCAAATATAATTTATATACCCATTGCTGTGTTCTGCTTCTTCTACTTCTATTAAATGTTCCAATTTGTGACTGCTGTTTTTGCCAGAATTGACTCCAGCGTTGAAATGGCAGCAGCTGATAGTATGTTGGTAGCAGTAATATCGTCTTCCTCCTCTTCCTTCTTACTCCTCCTCCTCCTCCTTTTTTCTCCTTATCCTCCTCCTTTTCAGCCTCTTCCTCCTCCTCCTCTTTCTCCTCTTCCTCCTCCTCATCCTCCTCCTCTTCCTCCTCCTCTTCCTCCTCCTCCTCCTCCACCTCCTCCTCCTTCTCCTTTTCCTTCTTCTACTTCTTCTTCTTCTTCTTCTACAAAAGATCACGACGTTTGAATACATTACAGTCAAGTGTGGCTTGGCTGCACTCAACCAAACTCGAGGCCAGCAGTGGCTTCCTGATAAAACCGGCCAACCCACAAAATTGAGGGTTGGTCGGTTTTATCGGGGAAAATTTGAGCGACACAACCGTGTCTAACCCACGCAGTTTCGTTAAAAGCGACGATTTTTTAAGGAAAAAAAAGTCTACACTTTTTTGGTAAAGTGTTTTTATAGGTGTTTGAAGCTCTGATTTACCGTTAAACATCTTTGTTTTGAAATAAAACAGTTTTTTCCTTCTCCTGTAAAATTTACCTCGCTGGGGTTAGCCGGTTTCATCCCAAGGCCGACGATATATTATTATTATACAAAAAGACTTTGTAAGTATCAAAGAATGCGCCAACTTTCTTCAAGGTGCATGGCTTGACAACTACTACATTATTGGGTTTTCTCACTCTGTGTCCTGTGGCTATAACTATAACAAGGCAATACGACAAAAGTTACCATTGTTTTGAAAGACTCAACAATAATCGAATTTGACTTGATCGCTTTCAAAACTTCTTACTGAGGCAAAGTTTCATGGTAATTGTGGTAGCATCGTGGTACGACGGCCTTCAACTCCAGTAGATGTTTAAACTGGTTGGCAGTTTTCTTCAATCTGTCTTTGCAGAGAGGTCCAGCAGTAACCGTCGTACATTGGGTGTTCTGCTTTCTTGGTCCTTGCAGCGCCTGCCATCCATCATCAAAGTTCAGCTTGTACTGAATTGAAAAGTATGGAGTGTACTTTGATGCCTGCAAGTCAGTGACAGTAGGATTGCCTGCTTTTCTCCCTGGACGGATTGTTTAGTGCTCTCCGACCTTTGCAAAATCTTTGAAAAAGCTGTTGCCAAGGTACATAACTTCATAGGACCTGGGGGTGCGTCTGGCTTGGAGCATGATGTTCAGGTAATCCATTGGGATGTACATCAGTGCGTTTTAGAGCCATCGCTGGATAGTGCCATGGACTGAATTCACGTCCATTTGGATATGGCCCTTGGTGAGAATTTCTGCTCAACTGTGAGATTAAGCTCTTTGGCCAGGAAAGTCCATTGCACTCACCAGGGTGGCAGTTCTGTTTTAGTAGTTGCACCAATCACTGCAGATGATGAAGTGGTTGAAGCCAGTCACTTGCAATATCAGTTAGTGCGTCAGACATGATGAAAACTGTTGAAGCTCAGACCAACTTCACTTTCATCCCAGACATATCATCTGGCGTCTCCAAAATTGTAAAATTGTGCACAGCCAGTTTTGTCTTATAATACAAGGTGGATGTCTTTAGTGATGAGACCAGAAGGACGGAGTGGATCCCCATACAAAGGACACGCATTTTGTTTTCTGGATCCAGTGCCGCCTCCCTGTCCTTCTCCTTCTCTTGTCTAGCTGCCACTTTCCTCATATTCATATTTGATGAGCTGTGTATTCTGTTCTGTGAGGTTTCCTAATTCGAAGCTAGTGCAAATGTCGCACTGGTATTTCTTGGTTGAAAGTGAACCCAAATCGTTTTTCTTGAACTTTTGGCAGAACACTTGATAGCTCAATGTGGCTTTCACCCTCTCTGCAAAGTTCTCCATGTATACTTGATGCAGATCTGACGTTTTCTGGATTGTCATTGGTAGACAGGAGGATATCTTCGAAAGTTTGTCAAAAAATTTCTCTTTATGGAACAACTTGTCATCCTTGGCTCTCTCACCGTAGACGTGATGTGTTCTAGAGAGGGGGGGGGGGGTGAGGGGGGACCTCTTGTTTTTTTTCGGAGAAGACACTTTAAATAAACCAGTTGGTCAGGCCTGTGGTGTTCATGAAGATTGTTTCACAAACAGGTGTTCTTTGACCATTGACACTTTTAAGTGATATTGAAGGGTGTAATTTCTCTTTGGGGTTTCACTTGCTGTGTAAGATCTCTTTTTGTCAATCCTGTGTATCATGGCAGACACGTAGTCTCTCTTTTCTTTCCAAGAGAGTGACCAGTGATGTCATTGCATTTTGTACAAACCAGTTTACACCTGCAAAGGACGTCAAGTTCACGTCCTGCTCGCTTCATGCCTTGACATGTGTAGAGGCATCCCCAGTTCTTTCAACCTCTTCCTTTTGTTACCCTTCAAATCGTTTTCATGCCGTGTCTTTTTCGCAGAGATCAAAGGCGACATAACTGTAGTATTATCAGCTGATGCGACATTAGCCTGGTCATGTTGATCACTTTCCATTGCGCTGAGGGTCAGAGGTGACGTAGCAAGCGTGGCATCATCTTATTGAATGTTATAGCGTTATGTAAGTTAAGGTTTGATATAAAGATAAAGCATTATGTTATGACACAGAAAATAATCTATACAAAACGCAAACGAAATGAACTTTCAAAGAAAATCGAAAGATGTTTCAGAAGGTAATGACTGCAATAAACACAGCAAATGAAAAAAAAATTGTTGAAAACTTTCAAAGAAAACGATCGTTGGGGGCAGACAGTGTGCTGGACAGGTCCCACATTTTTTTTTTCTGAGTGAGTTAGTAAAGAATGAAAAGCTATCGACTTCGTCCATTCAATTGCAATGGAAAAATTGACAGTAGTCCTTCATAATTCGGTAACTTTCAAGTACAAAGACAAAGAAGAAAACGTGGACAGAAAAAATAGTTTCATATAAAACACAATCCATAAAGATGCGTTTGAAATACCGGCATTGTCACGAGATAAAAACAGTTCGGTGGGTACAGTGGGAAGTTTTAGTCATTAATAACATTATTAGCAGCATAAAAAAGAGGGAACAACCAGATCTATATAACTCCCAAATGAAACCAACAAGAAATATTACACAAATTTCCCTTTTGAAGAGCTCACATGGTTACGTGAGCGAATTCTGGACTATCAAACGAAGTCCGGAGACGAGTCGAAGCGGGGTTAGTCGGTAACGTAGCACGTGGCCCCTCATTGTTAGCGCGACAAAAACCGACAACCCTCATTCCCTCCCTTGCAGGTGGGATAGTCGGAAACATCGGGCTAAAATCCGATGGATGCCGGGTTATACGGTTTTATTTCTAATGTTTTAAAGACATTTCTAGACAAAATTTAGATCTGACTGAGTGAGTATATGAAATGGACAATTTGCTATCAATAGGGCCAATACATTTTTTTGGTACATTTTGTGGGTTAGTCGGTTTTATCACCAGGCCGACGATATATATTATGTATGTATATCATCTTATCAATTTTTTACCTTATTTCTGAGATGATCAGTGGAGACACATAACACATCTATATATTTAAGAATAATTTTATCATGGTAAAGATTAGGATGCTTTCCAAAGTTGGAATGGTTTTTGAGATAGATAGATAGATAGATAGATAGATAGATAGATAGAGAGAGAGAGAGAGAGAGAGAGAGAGAGAGAGAGAGAGAGAGAGAGAGGGAGGGAGAGGGAGAGGGAGAGAGAGAGAGAGAGAGAGAGAGAGAGAGAGAGAGAGAGAGAGAGAGAGAGAGAGAGAGAGAGAGAGAGAGAGAGAGAGAGAGAGAGAGAGCGATCAGATGGGGGGGGGCTCTCGTGGTCTAGAGGTTATGGTGTTCGCCTCTCATGCAATAGGTCCTGACAGCGACGGAAAAGTTTCTTCTCTCAACGGAAAGTTTTCTTCTCTCAAATGTTCTCTTTCCTCCTCCTTTCCTGCTTTCTAACCATGTTCTGTCGTCTGCTTTCGTCTCCACCTTTCTTTTCTGCCCCCCCACCCCTCCCCCGTCTTCTGGGCTCTTGACTCTTTCTGCAGCCTTTCGATAATTCTACTGCTACTCTTTGACTCCTTCTTACTGCTGTCTTTCAGCCACATCCCTGATCTTATAGTAGGTAAGATCTAACACCTAGCCTTCTCGGATAGCGGCGAAAAAATCTCAGAGGTCCCGTGTGCAAGTTGTGCACGTTAAGGATCCCTTCGTGGTCCAAAATCGATAAAAGGAGGCTTCGGCCGCCACCCCTGCAAAATTCAAAATTCCTACCAAGCTGAAAATGTTTAATGTGTCCCGCGCGCTCAAATGACTTTATGCAGTTGCGAACGCCGTTAAACACTTACCAAAACACATAGAGACTAGAGAGTTCAGAGAGGGGGGGGGGGGGGAAAAGGTTTTTAGTCTTATTAAGAGTTTTACGGCTCTTGCAACACATCATCATCATCATTGCCTTTCTCTCCCGCCTGCACCAGGGTATAGGCCACGGAAAAACACTTTCCACCTTTCTCTATCCTGGACTAGCCATGTCTTCCCACTTTTCTGTACATCGATTTCTGTAATTCTGCTCAAGGTTCCACACAGTTTTCCCCTTGATCTTTTACTCTGTGAATTCCAATCCAACGCTTTCTTTTTTATGCAGCTCCCTGACTTCCTGAGAGTATGTCCAATCCATCGCCACTGCATTCTACCTACCTCATCTCTGACTGGGATCTGTCTTGTTTTCCTTGACACTTCCTCATTGGTGACCCTGTCTGTCCATCGGATCCTCAGACACTTAGACACTTGCTCAAGAAAACCTGGATCCTCTTTATGCAAGTCTGTATTGAGTTTCATGTCTCACATCCATACAACAGGACTGATTTCACATTTGAATTGAAAATGAAAATCCTCAGCTTTGTACGAAGTGTGACATCTCTGGTCTTCCAAGTCCTATTCAAAGATAGGAAAGCAGCTTGTGCTTTTCCCATGCGGGACTTCATTTCAGCTCCTGTTCCTCCCTCTCTGTCAATAATATTATACTCCCTACATAGTATAAGGATTCAACGTCTTCTAGTGCATTTCCTTCTATTGTGACCTTCT
>NW_004798238.1:43312-44596 GCF_000002075.1 Aplysia californica | reverse complement strand
CACGCTCATACCAAGGAGTTTAAAACAGATTTTAATCTCCTTGGCTCATACTCATATATAACCTTATGCAGTTGCGAGCGCCGTTAAACGCTTACCAATTTTTTTTTCTAAATAGTTATTATTATTATTATTATTGATACAAGTGTGGAAAAATAAATGTAGGCCTAATTATTGTCGCTTTTACGAATAGCGTGCCAATTTCTTTGTAGGCCTACTATAATGATCAGAAAACGGTCTCAAAAGGAAGTATTGACGATTGAAACAAAAATACTGAACCTACTTCCATTAGCCTACCACCATAAGTTTGCCCGATTTTCTTGTTTTGCGCTATTTTATGATTCCCCAATCCCCTGGGGTTAGTAATCTTTCTTTGTTTTATATATCGCTGACGAGTGCATCGAAAATCATAGGCCTAAGCCACCTCGTTTATCCCTTGAGAGAGAGTTCAGAAGTTCAAAGTTCAGAGTTCGTGGTGTGGGGTGGACAGACCAGGGACGGACAACGATCAACACACCGGTCAACAACACACTCGCCAACTGAAGCGACGCGTTCTCCTCGTCCGTTCAGACACTTATTTCTTCAGGCCAGGTACGAAAAAACCTTCTACCGATTCTCATGTTTTTGGTATAGATCTAGAGGTATGGGAACGTAAGGAACTTGCAGTCCGTCTTTAGAACTGTAGATCTATTGAAGAAGAGAAGTGAACCGTTCACATACATAGAGTATTTCATTGCAGCGGAGGGGAGACAGCAGGCAGCTGTTTAAAGCTTGTTGTTGTTGCAGAAAGGTAAGAGAACAGATGTTGATAAAACAAAATAATAAGGTCTCGCGGTTCTAACTTTTACCTCTAGGATTTTTATCTTATTCCTACATTAAATTGTTAGACCATTAAGTCCAATATAATAGAGATCTGTCTGAATCAAAACATTTCTAGAACCTTGGTTTAAGTTTAGCATTAAATTAAGATTGTGAAGTTAGCTGTACTTGAACCTTGGATGTCTTGATAAGGTCGCGAAGCACTGTATCCAAACACAAATATGTCAGACTTAGGTCAGAATAGGCAGCTACTTTTGTATTATTCTGGCATTTGAGCGGGTTAGAGAAATCACAGAAGGCTATCATGTATAATAGTAAGTACTGTACATTCAGGGTTCAGGTGTCTCGTTCTTGTTCAAGACTTTGAAGTAGCATTTAGAATTTTATTTATTTTTTAAAATAAAAATTATAAAAACAATGTGTGAAATGTATGGTTACATTATAATACAAAGGTTGAAAGGTTTTTCT
>NW_004798238.1:40398-43050 GCF_000002075.1 Aplysia californica | reverse complement strand
CAGAAAGCACAATCTCACATAGGATCGCCCAAAACTCAGCAAAGCGCAGAGCCGTTGAACAGTCGACCGACCTCGGTAGACGTCAAAGCGGAAGTCGTTTTGAAAGACTCAACAATAATCGAATTTGATTTGATCGCTTTCAAAATTTCTTACTGAGGCAAAGTTTCATGGTAATTGTGGTAGCATCGTGGTACGACGGCCTTCAACTCCAGTAGATGTTTAAACTGGTTGGCAGTTTTCTTCAATCTGTCATTGCAGAGAGGTCCAGCAGTAACCGTCGTACATTGGGTGTTCTGCTTTCTTGGTCCTTGCAGCGCTTGCCATCCATCATCAAAGTTCAGCTTGTACTGAATTGAAAAGTATGAGGGTACTTTGATGCCTGCAAGTCAGTGACAGTAGGATTGCCTGCTTTTCTCCCTGGACGGATTGTTTAGTGCTCTCCGACCTTTGCAAAATCTTTGAAGAAGCTGTCGCCAAGGTACATAACTTCCCCTCTCTATCTCTCCCCTCCTCTCTCTACCCCCCTCCCCCCTTGCTCTATCTCTCCCTCCATCCTCTCTCCTCCTATATATATACATACTCACCTGCTCTACTCGAGACTAAGGTGCTTATAGAAATTAGTTTTATGCAAACATCCAGTGTCTTAGCCTTATTATAATATTGTGAGCTGGTGTACTAGTGTGGAAGCATAAATAAAGGGCCTTTTGAAATAGGACATGTTCACTGGTCTGATAAGCCTTGCTCTTTACCCCAAGAAGTCTTGCGAAACTGTTTGCTGTAACCTCAATTATAACAGTTCTTTGATATTATTAAGCTTATATAATTTTGGTTTGCCTCTCAGCACCTCTTAGCATACACCTATTCAGCCTGCGGCTGTTACAGCAAAGGAATGTTATTATTACCCTTGATACGCTCCACCAAACTTAAACATTCAGCAAATTGTGCAGATCTAAAGCGACGGAAAAGTTTCTTCTCTAAAATTGTCTCCTTCACTTCCTTTGCACCCCTACAACCATGTTCTCTTTTCTGCTCTCGTCTCCACTTTCTGTCCCCCCCCCCCCCCCTCCCTTTCCCCTTGGGCTCCGGACTCTTTCTGCAGCCTTTCTACTCGCTCTTTCTCACTGCTGTCTTTCATCCACACCCCTTATCTTATGGTAGGTAAGATTTTATATACCTAGCCTTCTCAGTTAAAACGGGGAAATATATCGGAGGTCCCGTGTGTAAGTTGCGCACGTTAAAGATCTCTTCATTGAGGTTCTAAAATCGTAAAGAGTAGGCTTCGGCCATCACCCGAGCAAAAATTTAAAGTTTTCTAAAAACGGAAAATATTTAATGTGTCCTGCACGCTCATACCAAGGAGTTTAAAACAGATTTTAATCTCCTTGGCTCATACTCATATATAACCTTATGCAGTTGCGAGCGCCGTTAAACGCTTGCCAAATTTTTTTTCTAAATAGTTTTTATTATTATTATTATTATTGATACAATTGCGGCAAAATCAATGTAGGCCTAATTATTGTCGCTTTTACGAATAGCGTGCCAATTTCTTTGTAGGCCTACTAACTACTACTACTACTACTACTACTACTACTACTACTACTACTACGACTACGACTACGACTACTACGACTACTACGACTACTACTACTACTACTACTACTACTACTACTACTACTACTACTACTACTACTCAGGGGCGAAGGCTGACTTGTTTGACAGGGTAATCAAAGTGAGATGAGACAAGAGAGGGCCTGGAGATATCACACTCACACAAGTCACAAGAATCTTACTGGCACTGGAGGCGGCAACTCTGAGTTGTGAATGAAAACAAATCCTGAATTCATGTTGTATGCATATTCAACCGCTAAAATAATCGGGAAAGTATTTCATTAAATATTTATTCTAACTAAACCTTAAATTTAACTTTAGATTTGAACACACGAACACCAAGGAAAGAAGCAGAGATGTCAGTACTAGGCCTACAATGGCATGCTATACCAGACAGCCGAAACACTTTGGTAGAGCATGCCAATTATTAATTTTTTATTTGACATTTGGCTGTTTTTGTCTAGCTACCTTTTCGCGGGCAGGACCCGGTGTCATAATCGAGGTCACGATCTGATTATAGGACGTTAAGAGTCGAGGAAACAAAACAAGCACATGCAGCAGTCAAGATATTATTAGGAGTTAGTTCCCCTCACATCTGTGAGGTAGACTCGACCAGTGTAGTAGTTAGCTTACATAATCAGCGGGTGTGGTTGATCATAACTGTGGCTCGAAAGGGGTGAACAGGGTATTTGCGACAATGAAACAGTTTTGACTGCTATGCACATGTTCCTTTTAACTATATTGGTAGACTCTTTCAGCCTCATTTTAAGCTTACTTAATCAAAGCTTGCGACTGCTTATGGAGTGGCCCGATAGAGAAGAACAGGCTATTTCTGTGGCAATGAAACCGTTTTGAAGGTTAGGCATAGTCTATTGTTCATTTGTGATTATGAACGTCTCTTTACATTTAATTTATGAGGTTTACGTCTATGGGTGAATTTGACTGCGACAATGTTTCAAAATTAGGAAGGGAAGCAGTGATTATTTGATTATATAGACGCTTCGCTCTACTACTACTACTACTACTACTACTACTACTAGTAGT
>NW_004798238.1:37839-40298 GCF_000002075.1 Aplysia californica | reverse complement strand
GCAGACTTTGTGCTGTTGAAGCTAGAGATGTGAGCAGTCTAAGTCTGATTCCCTGTAAAGATTTCTCTGTTGACACCCACCCCTTGGCGCTCATATGACCTTATGCAGTTGCGAGCGCCGTAGAACCCTCTACTAATAAAAGAAAACAAAAAGAAAGTTTGATCTCAAGATTTGATTTTTATCTTTAAGGCACCCCACACAGGTCTTCTAAGATTCTTAGAGCAACACGTCACTTTACTTCCTCCAGAACCACTTTTGTAATGTGGGTGTTTCTCGGCTTTCTCAGTAACCGAGAAAGCCAAGGGGTGTTTACGTCGACATCAACACAATTTGGATCATTAACACCTTCGGGACCGGCCCCACACCAGCTGATCCTATTCCCACATCCCTTGTAAATTATACTCGTTTCGAATACATTTTGTCAGTTCTAATCAACTCAAACTCGCGTCAACTTCGGTGAATTCCAAAGGGAAAGATCTCTTCTGCACTTGAACAAGCATTTGAAAACATGGATAATTTTTAATGGACTGGCTTGAATGAGGGGATTATTGCCATCGTGTAAATACACGTCGCTGGTCCCCAAGGTGTTAAGAAGGCGAGAAAGGACTCTGCCTGTCAGGACCAACCAGGGTTGAGAGGGATGCAACATCCCAGGAGAAGAGGAGCGAGATGACTGAGTAAAGTATGCACAAAACTGATATCTCCACATGTTCCCGCTTCCGTTTTACTAAAGCGCAGCGTTATGTAATGTTTTATGTAGCGTTAAGGCAGCACAACACACACACACACACACACACACACACACACACACACACACACACACACAGACATACACACACACAGTCACACATATCCCCTCCCTCCTTCCCCTATCTCCACCTACCCATCGCTATCTTTCCCCTCCCCTCTCTATCTCTTCTCCCCTCTCTATCTCTCCCCCTCCCCCCTTGCTCTATCTCTCCTTCGCCCTCCTCTCTCCTGCTAGATCATACTCACCTGCTCTGCTCTTGGCTAAAGTGTACAAAAATTAGTTTCAGACTGACATCCTATTGTCCAGGTGTACTGGTGTGGAAGCATAAGGGCCTTTTGAAATAAGACATGTTCACTGGTCTGATAAGCCTTGCTATCTACCTCAAGAAGTCTTGCCAAACTGTTCACGGATACCTCAATGACAAAAGTTCTTGGATATAGTTATTATATAATTTTAATTTGCCTCTCACTCTGTAGCAGTTCTTGTCTCTCTCTTTCTCTCTTTCTCTCTCTCTCTTTTCTCTCTCTCTCTCTCTCTCTCTCTCTCTCTCTCTCTCTCTCTCTCTCTCTCTCTCTCTCTCTCACACACACACACACACACACACACACACACACACACACACACACACACACACACACACACACACATACACACACACATCTACAACTTTATAACGTTTGGCTAAAGTGTATCAAAATTAGTTAAAGGTCTATGTCCAGTGCTTATTTCTTCATGTCTCAATTAGCTTACCTGTGGTGCAGCAGTTAGGCTCTTTGCCATTGTACACAAAAGGCATGAATTCAATTCCCTAGGGGGAATTTATTCAATCAAAAATATATTCGTCTATTTGTTGGAATGTTGTATCCCTCACAGCCTGGGTTGACCCACACAGGCACATTAGAAGTAGCCCATCTCCCAAATCAACTGCTTTGTGTAGGACTCTGCTATTTGCCGTTGTGAAAAATGACTTATGACGGAGTCTTACACTGACAGCAGTCGAAGTGGTCCAGATTATGTTGATGAGTTGATGGGGGCGTAAAACACGTGCAATAAAGAGCATCATCGTGACATATTGGTTAGTGCTCCTTCCACTATAGTCAACACTGGCTTTCCTCTTTCCCTGACTGCCTGAAGCATAACAAATTGGATGTTCCATCTGTTGTGCATACAAACAGACTTACTGCCAGCAGACTCATAGTCCAACAACTCTCCTCCCACTTTCCCCTCTTGATCAACTGGAATGTGGATAGCCACTGTTAGAGCTATCTCATAATCACTTAGTACATGTAAAGCACTTGAACAACACTTCTGAATAAATCTTAATTTAATGCCATGTGTCTTTTTATAGATTCATCGAACGTTCAGGAACGAATTGAACCTTGCAGCAACAAAGTGTACCGGTTTCTTCCTTGAGAGACTCAACCCAAGTTTGAAAGATGGCTGCAGCGGCACTTTCTCTGGACAACCCGATCTTCCGCATGTACATGGGCTATGCTTTTCTGGTCATCATCAAGACAATGGCCATGAGCTTTGTGACGGCTTATTTTAGAATTACAATGAAGGTACAGTTATCGTACTTCCTCCTAGTTTCGAAACGAAGGGTAATGAGGATATATATATACGACGCGGTGGAATCAGGCACTCATCAATAATGGGTGGGTTGAAAATACATAATAAAATATTATAGTTTGTTCGTTTGTCTATCTTT
>NW_004798238.1:36489-37739 GCF_000002075.1 Aplysia californica | reverse complement strand
TTTTACGCCCCTATCAACACTACAAGGTTATTCAAAAGGCAGAACTTCCGAATTTAACGCACATCTCCGATAGGTCTGAGTCACATGGGTGGAGAGAATCAAAAGATAAATTAAACTAGAAAATTATAAAAAGAAATAATAAAAGTAAAGAGACTGAATAATACCACCACCACCCTCCAAAAAAAAGATAATAAAGAGATAGGAAAAGAAAAGAGATAACTAACAAAAACAAGAAAAAAACAAAACAAAACAACAACAACAACAACAACAGCAGCAGCAGCAGCAGCAACAACAACTATCCCATCATTACAAATCACGGTATGGGGTCCGTGGCACTCAGCCAGTAGAATGAAATGTGAGGAAGCGTGGTGGAATCAGGCTCTCGTCAATTTTTGGGCAATATTGAGTTATTGGTATCATCTTAAAGCGTGTTCATTTGTCTTGCTGTCAATGAAAAAATTACCCATCCATTTTCAATAGAAGTGGGGATATTTTGGATTGAAGGACGTGGGGGTCACCTGATTTAAGAGGTAAAATTAGCGAGAAAATGGCCGCCAAACCTTGGTAAATTCCAAAGCTGGAGAGTCCATGGAAACTGTAAATTTAAATTTTTGTGCCTTTAATCAACGTTTTCGTTGAAATCCTCAAAGGAATGTGTTTATAAATGGACATAAAAGGTGTTGAGCCAAAAAAACAAAAATTTGATACAAATTGCTAAGCAGGGAGAAAACTGCTGTTTTCTTCGATTTCATTATTTTGACGAGAGCCTGATTCCACCACGCTGCCTCACAAATACTAGTTTTGTTTAGATACATGACGTTCATGGTAGGAGTGCTCATTTGGTCGCTTTTAAGGTCAAGCGGGCTAACCCAGTTTTCGGGAGTTTCCAGAAATCTTGACCTACACCAAAAGTGGGCATTGCCCTACCTATATGAGAAGTTTGGTTTCATTGGTGTGTATATTTGTTTGGTTATTGAAAAAACTCTCCTTGTCTTTTAAAGAAACTGAACAAGGGGCAAAAACGTTACCTTCGATTTTCTCAAAAAACAGCATTTTTCGGGATAGCCCCCTTGTGCTTAAAAGCGACCAAATTGTACAACGCTAGGTCTGTGAATAACTAAAGAGGTTATGGTGAGCAACAAATCTACATCTTCGTTGTTTGTTGGTGTTTGTAATTTTCATTCTCTTTCCCTAGTTCGTGTTTTTTTTAAAGAGTGGACGCAGTGTGTCTCGTCATCTATATATATATA
>NW_004798238.1:34153-35577 GCF_000002075.1 Aplysia californica | reverse complement strand
TACACACACACACACACACACACACACACACACACACACACATACACACACACACATACACACGAGCGCGCGCACGCCAGCCAGTAAAGACATGCGTAAGCGCCCACTCTAAGGCTACATAACCCGTGGTATCTCAACCAACATCCCGTAATACAATATATGCCCTTCTCATCTCACTGCGCGACCCTGCTGTTTTCACTTAAAACGCATGATTGAACGAATGAATCTTTTAGAACAAGTTAAATGAATAAACGGAGGAGTGGTCAGGTATATCTATTTGAAAATGCTGATGAATAAACGGACGAGTGGACGAATGTATCTATTTGAAAAGTTCGATGAATAAAGGAGGAAACACTGGGCGAAAAAAAAAGAGGTGTATTAAAATATTAATGTAATAGATTCTGTTCACGGGATGAATGGATGGATGGAAGAGTAGGAGATGAGGAGAGGAGAGGATGGGTTTAGATGAATACATGCGTCAGTCATTCATTTCCCAACTGCCTCCGCCATGCTTTGTGAATTACCCAACCCTAATGGACTCAACAGTAATTAAAATGATGTCATCAACGGGCATAATTACGGCTGACTGACTATTCCAGGGGCAACGTTTTAAAAAAATCTCTCCTCCGGTAATGGGGACAAATTGGTGCATGGGAGGCCCCCATGTAAAGACTGAAAAAGTGGGTGGTAGGCGGGTGCTTTGCTCTGGTGCGGTTTGCTTTTTCTGCCCCTGGCTCATTTGCCTTCAACTTTATCAGAGAGAGCTAGATGTACAAGGCCTTTATGTCTTTAGTTTTACTAATAGTTTTACTACACTTGCAACACAATTAGGTCATACAAGGGCCGAGGATTAGAGAGGTGTTACAAGACAGTAACAAACACAAAAAAGAAGGAGGGGCGATAAGGACGATAGATGTTTGATAGGAAAGAAGAAGCAGCCTTTAAGACAACTCAAGTGCTCCACAATCTGTGTTAATTGTCTTTTCCTGGTATTTTTGATCAGCGAGCGGCCCATAACGGCTTCTTCAAATCCTGCCTCCTCGTTTGGCTTTTGTTGTCATTCCAAGAAATTCTCAGAAGTCGTCTAAACAACCGCATGATAATTATGGATGTAAAATTGGAGGATTCCTAACTTCATATATTGTGAATTACTGTTGTTTTAGTAAGCGTTTTACGGCACTGACAACCCAATAAGGTGATCATATAAGTGCCGAAGATTACAGGTGATACTAGATAGTAACATAATAATAATAATAAATGACATTTATATAGCGCTCAACCCCGAATAAAGTACACAGGCTCTGAGCGCTTTACAATACAGTACAACGTACAACAGTAACATGAAACGTTGTGTTCTGACTAAAGAAAATTATTCCAAATATTCATCTTATTAATTTAAAAACAGAAACGACTTCAGCTGACAT
>NW_004798238.1:10694-34053 GCF_000002075.1 Aplysia californica | reverse complement strand
GGGGGGGTGCAATGAGGTTTGAATGTTGAGTGATGAAAAAACCTGACAGACCAGAAGGATTATGCGTCTAGACTAAAACTGATGTTATTTTTTTCTAGTGCAAAAGATCCTGTTCCTGTTATAACTCATGGATATTTCTTTCTTTTAAACGAAAGATCGTGTCGGTTTGTTAAAGTTTAGGTGCTTAATTAGCCGTTTCTGGGCATTATAAGGTCTGCTAAGGTAATGAAATAGAGTAAAGCACATAGAGCTTGCTCTTGAGCGGGATATGCGCTGTAAAATGCTATTTTTAACTATTATTATTACTATTATTATTATTATTGTAATGATCTCTCAGGTTCAAATTGCTTCCGTCGCAGGAAAAATGAACATAAGACTACTCAATATTTCACCAGTACTCTCAACCTTCCATCTCCTGCTCATGAGGGCAAGCAAAGGGAACACAAAAACAGAACCAAAAGAAAAACTTTTCCTCTCATGTTGTGAAGATGATCTCATAGGTTCACTTTACATCTATTGCATAGACAAAGAAACCAACAAACATTAGAGGTTGATGGGTATTCTGCTGTGGTTTGCTCCTTCATTCCCATGTACAATTTAGCATCCTTATTATCTCTCCTCCTTCCTTTCTTCATAAATTGTATGTTACTCTCTGCTGGCACTTCTAATCTTGAGCACTCCTGTCGAACATACTATATAATTAAACTAAACCAACACACTTAATTCTTCACCAGTTCTCTTAACCTTCCGTACACAGCCCTTAATGTCTAGCAAGAGTACACAGAAGATGAAGGAAAGGAAGACCTTTCACCCTCAGTGTTAATGTCTGCCTTTTTTTTTTCAGGTATATGCTAATGAAGAGGATGTTGCATTTGACAAGAAAAAGACAAATAAGGGCCCGCAGATTCACCCAACTGTGGAGCGAGTTCGAAGGTGATACTTTTTTCAGTTTTCTATATCAAGCGACAATTTTTTTGTAAAAGGCAAAAGAGACAGAGGTAGGCCAAGAATAACTTACTTAAAGAATTCAATCAAATGGTAGATGGAAAAAGACTGAATTAAGTAATGTAGGTTTTTCGAGAGCCTTTTTGCTGGGAGAATGAATGGTGTACCATGATTACCCATGACTCTTTCAGCTTCGGCACTTGAAAAAGAAAAAGAAAATATCTGTTTGTGGTGCCTCAGTTTCATTTTGGAATGACATATTTTTCTGATTTTTATATGTTCATGATCGCAAGAATCTAGTCTGACCATGACACTCAGGTCCTTTATTTGACAGCCATTCTTATGAAACGGCAGTCCTTTTTTTAAAACACTGTGTTTGGGGGGGGGGGAGCAGAAGTCCTATTTCGGACCACGGTTCTTTTCGGTAATGATGATCCCCTTTTCATTTCAGTTTGAATGTGAACGTATTTTAAGGACTGGAGTCCTTTGATAACTTCTCTATTCATTCTCACTCTATTCTTCGAGCCTTTCTATAAATATAATAAGCACAATTATTTTTTTATAACAGTCGACTCCACTTGCTTTGAACCTTCTAGAATTGATCTTCGGTTAAGTCGATCTTTTTCTCGGGTCTCAGCACCTTTTCCTGTTTTACAGTATCCAACAGTAAAGTTGAACTTCGGATGAGTTGATTTGATCTATTTTTCACTACTCCCCCGACGACATGAACTCATCCATAGTCGACTGTTGTTGTCACAACAGTCCTCATACACACCAATAGCTGAGCTGGTGTCACACTGAACTATGGTGCAGGATGGCTCAAGTTCAAACCCGTAAAGGAGTGTTCAAGCATATGACTTGTTTGGGGAATTTTCAAGGTTCTTCAACAACTGTGTTTGTTTCTATCAAAGATTTATGCTAATGTTGCGGAGGTGCATCCTCATAAATTACCATGCATTATAAAGGCAGTAAACCTTATATATATCCTCAGCCAGCTAACAACTACTGGCCAAGATTGTGTACTACAGTATATTTGTATGCAGAACACTAATTACAGTGCCTTGAATGTGTGAGTGTGATGAGAGAGAATGTGTGTGTGTGTTTTTGTGTATGTGTGTATTTGTGTGTGTGTATTTGTGTGTGTGTGTGTGTATGCATACGTGCGTGCATGCATGCATGCATGCATGAATGAATAAGTGTCTATGAGTGTGTTCATATGTCATTTCTTATGTGTGTACATATGAGCAAAGATAAATTTTCCCAGTATTTACCGTGTTGTTCATTTATGAAATTTCGTTCTAGCATAGCTAGTTGTGTTCATGTGGAAGCAGGGGCTATAAAAGTGATTTTCATCATTTTTATCCATATATATTATTAATATAAACATCTTCATCAATATTAACATTATTTTTTTTAAATTGTTGTTGTCTTTTATTATTTTTACGGTATTATTATTATTATCATTATCATAATCATTATTATTACTATTACTTTTATTATATATTATCATTATTATTTATTATTATTATTATCAGCTTCATCATTATTATCATTTCTATTTTTTTATAATTCTTCTTCTTCTCCATCTCCTTCTCCTTCTCCTTCTCCTTCTCCTTCTCCTTCTTCTTCTTCTTCTTCTTCTTCTTCTTCTTCTTCTTCTTCTTCTTCTTCTTCTTCTTTTTCTTCTTCTTCGACTGGATACCATCTCAAAGAAAGAAATAGTTTATATTTTCTCTGGTATTATTTAGGTAAGATAAACTAGAACACCTCACTCAAACTCTTTAAGTATTTCCCTGGTATTGATGTGTCTCCAGTGTAGGTATATATTTTGCTGCCAATTTAAAAAAATTTTTTTCGTAATTTTTGTTTCTCAGATGCCACCAGAATGACCTGGAAAACGTGATCCCCTTTGTTCTGATGGGCCTTCTCTACGTCGCCACAGGACCCACAACGTTTGCCGCATCACTGCATTTCCGCATTTTTACAGCCAGCAGATTTCTCCACACGTTTTTTTACCTCTTCTCCATCCCTCAGCCCACTCGTGTGCTGTCTTTTCTCGTGGGAGTGTTCACGACGCTGTCCATGGCCTATCATGTTTTTGCTCAAGTAGCTTTTTGAAGAGTGACAGAACACAACGCTTGACTTTGCAGTTAAAAGTGTGTCAAAATGATACAATAAGGAAGACTGAGTTTTACTTTTAAGGGTGTTACAAATAAGGAAGATTGAATTTTACTTTTAAAAGGGTGTAGAAATGATACAATGTTCTCAAATAAGAAAAGTTGAACTTACTTGTAGTGATGTATTCTCCCTACTTGTGATCCGATCTAGATGTAAAATGTTTGTGTCAGGTTGCAGTGGAATCAGGCACTCGTCAATTTTTAGGCGTATGGAGTGATTGGTACCGTCTTGAAGGGTGTTCCTTTACTTTGTCTTGCTTTTGGTGAGAAAAACCCAAACAGTGGAACTCGGATTCAACGAGGTCATAGGGCCTGGCCGAAAATCTCGTTGAATTCTAGTGTTCGTTATTTTTATAGCAAACACGAGGTTTTGTGTAGATAATTACAGGCACTGAGCAAATAATGTATAAAGAGAAGTCACAAGTAGTGCCTGAAATGCCTGCATATTATGAGCTGTGTAAAAAAAAGACTGATTCGTTCAAATACACAAGCCTGTGTCATCTCGATTGTTTACCAAGAAAAAGTTGTGTTGCTGTGTAGAGCCTAGCATACGGCAACTTTTGATTCCCTTGACCAGCGCACAATTCATTACGCAGATCTAACTCAAGACTAGCTTATTATTGTAATAATGATCAGTTGCGGGGGGAAAAAAGACTGACGCGTTTGTATATGCGACGTTCAACGCCCGGACCGCTAGTGCCCCTCCCCGACACGCACACACAGCCACACGTGTGCAGGCCGCCCATCCGACCCCGACACACGCCACAGTAGACACGTACGCGTGCCAACAACACACGTGTTGGTATTTTAAAAGGCCGCTGATTGGTCGCATGCAATCGGCTAAGTGAATAATGGTTCATGATGCAGGTGCAAAGGATGGTTTCTGGGAATAGGTAAAGTTTGTTCTGGGAGAAAATTAACGAAGCCACGTCTGCGGGGGCTGTTCACCCTGGAAGCGACCTCGTTGAATCCGAGCTCGCTGATTTAAGTGCTCGTTGAATCCGGGTTGCTTTTATTGCTTTCAAAGAAGGAAAAAAACGGGGAATCTATCTCATCTCGTTGAATCAGAGTTCTCGTTGAATCCGAGCTCGTTAAATCCGAGTTCCACTGTATATGTCTTAAATAGAAGTCTACATATTTATGATTGAAGTAGGTTGGGGTCTCTTGTATCAGAGGTAAAATTAGCGAGAAAGTGGCCACCAAAGTTTGGTGACATCTAAAGTTTGAGTGTCCTTGGAAACTGTAAATTAAATTTCTTTTTGTTTTTTATTTATTGCCAGTTTTAAGTAGAACAACAAAATGTGCTTTTAAATAGACCAGAAAGGTATTGTGCCAAAAAGGACAAAAATCATTAAAAAGTCTCCGAAGGGCAGAAAAATTATAGTTTCTTTAATTTCATAAGTTTGACAAGCGCCTGATTTCACGATAACCTCTCACATTTGCTGTTGTTATCAGCTGTGTTGGCAGTGGTGAGCTTTTTGCCATTTTGGTGTGGTCTGCTCTGCCTTTTTTATCAAACAACTATCGTCTTTATCTCTCCTTCTTCATGTCTTTGTATGTTACTGTCTAGTAACACATTTAATTCTTCAGCACTTAAATATCATATGTTGCAAGTGCCATAAAACTTGTACTAAAACTATCCTTACGTGGTAGGAGAATGGGTATCATTGCAGACAGTACAATGCCATAGCTGCTCCTCCCTTCTCTCCAGGATCCATGTAAGGGTTGGCTTGCTGATGATCCCAGTTATCTCGTTGGATATTCTCCTGGCTTTTCCACATAGGTTGCTGTCCCTCCCTGACTCTCTTGAGACACTAGCTTCCTTGAAACTATAGGTTAAGAATAAGATATTTAGAACTGGATCACTGAACCTTTATTCTGCTGTGTTCTTATGTCAGTTTCAGGAGTATTTCATTATCAAACTCTTCAACTGTTCTAAACATAGAAAACAATTTTTTTTCAGGAGAGAAAAATATTTTATCTTTGCTGGCTTTTTCGACAATATTTCTCGAGCACATGCAACTAATAACGCACATTAAGAAACTGCAATTTTTAAAATATTTTCAAAATTTTGGGCTTAGTACATCTGAACAGCTGGCTGACAATTTGCGAGCTGAATAGTAAAATGTTGCTTCCAGCTTTGATGAACAGCATTGTGTGCACCCTCTTTAAGCAGAGACAGCTTCTTCTTTAGAATTTTCCACGTATGACAGACACTATTAAAAACACTGATTCTTTTCTTGTATCATTCTAGTTTAGTCCATGTCATGTGAGTACATCATAATAATATATCTATACGCAGACAGGCTTTGGTTTCCAAGGCTTTAAGCTAGGGTTATGTGCCTTGCTTTATTTATTGGAGCTTTTTATTCATCTTTATGTCCTGTTTGTCATGTCGGCTACAACAAATTTGTTAAGCTTAAACGTGTTACAACTGTTGTGCTGCTGTATTACAAGTATGATAACCAAGTGACTGAGTGGAATACAGTCTAGGGTGGACATCCATAGAAAAATCTATGGGACGTGGAAATTTTTTCTTTATATATAAATTTTGCTATGCATGTATTTCAAATAGGAAGAATATATATATGTGTCACATACAACGTGGTGGAATCGGCCGCTCGTCACTTTTTGGGTATATGGGGTTATTAGTATATAATCTTAAAGCCCTGTTCCTTTGGCTTGCTTTTGTAGAAAAAAATATACCAATCTTTCTTGAAGAGAAATTGAGATATTTGCGATTGAAGGAGGTGGGGTTTGCCTGGTGTCAGAGGTAAAATTTGCGAGAAAATGTCTGGTGTTTTGTCACTTCTAAAGCTTGAGTGTCCTTGGTAACTGCTAATTTACATTTTTGGGGGCCTTTAATCAAAATTTTTCCAGTAAAATCCACACAATATGTGTTTTTAAAATGTCATAATGTTGAGCCAGAAAAAGAGAATTTTTTTAAAAATTGCCCAGTCAGAAAAATTCTGGTTTCTTTGATTTCATTATTTTGACGAGCGCCTGATTTCATCACGATGCCTCACATATATGTGATGCAGCTTGGTTAAATCAGACGCTCGTCAAAATAATGAAATAAAAGAAAGCGGCGTTTCCCCGCTCTTTCTGGCAATTTTTTCGAATTTTATTTTTTGGCTCAAAATATTTTATGTCCGTTTATGGGCATATTTCTGTGTGGGTGTTACTGAAAAATGTAGTAGAAAGGCACAAAAAAAGTAATTGTGCAAGTTTCAAAGGACTATCTAGGACTTGGAAGTCACCTAACTTGTGGGCCATTTTATCACCAATTTGACCAATGAAAGCGACCCCCAACCCCTTCAATCGCAAATACCTCGACTTCTATTAAAGATAGAAGAGTATTTTTTTCACCGAAAGCAAGACAAATGAACAAGCCTTGAAGGTGATACCAATAACTCGACATGACCCAAATTTGACGAGCGACTGATTCCACCGCGTCATGACATATATGTGTGTAAGACAAAATTCAGGACCTGAACATCTGTTTGCTAGATCTATATGTACATATTTCGCCCTGCGTGTATGAATGGTAGACTAATTTTTCCTGCGAAAACTCATGAAGGGTTAGGTCAGTATGGGAGATTTTGGGTCAGCAGTGAGGAGTGAAGAAAGGATAAGGAGAGCTAGGAAGAGAAAGGTTTTTGTAGGAAGGTCACATTTACCAGTGATAGGTTTTGGAGGAATTAAAGTCGAGTAGAAACAAGAGAGTTCAGATATAAGAAAAGATAGACTTTATTGATCCATAAGGGAAATTTGGGGTGGGTATCAGAACATCTGGCAGTGAAGGATTATGTTCCTGAAAAAAGAAATGAAATATTCTTTTGGCTGTGTAAGTGTGTCAATTACAAAAGTAATTTGTGACTTGGTTTGCATATTTAAACATATTTACATTACAGCAACACATACTTTTGAACTGTTTTATTTAAATGAAGTATTGCTCATTGAACTGAAGAGGCTGTTTATCCCAAGCGCTGAAAAATTATTTGGGAATGACGGCTTCTGAATCTGTACACAAATAGTTTCCCAGTTGTTTTTTGTTTGTTCCTATGAGATAGTACACTAATATATTTTACAATATATTCTAGATAAAAGACTTTTCTTTCTCTGTTATTCTTGTCATTTCTTACCTTTTGTTTGTTTTGGAAAGTGTTTTACAGTGTTCACATCTGCATAAGGTCATATGAGGGCATGGGACACATTAGTATTTTCAGTTTGTTGGGAATTTTGAATTTTGCTGGGATGGCAGCAGAAACCTACTCCTATCGACTTTAGGACCATCAAGAGATCTTTAACATGCGCAACTTGCACATGGGTCCCCCGAGATTTTACTTACCCTAAGTTCAGGGGTGTGGCTGAAAGACAGCAGTAAGGAGCCAGGAGTAGCAGTAGGAAGAGTCGGGAGCCCAGAGGAGGGGGGAAAGAGGGGGAGGCAGAAAGTGGAGATAAAATGAGATGACAGAGTATGATTAAAGAGCAGGAAAGGAGGTGAAAGAAAATTTTTTCACCGCTATCAGTATCAGGTATCGCACCCGGGATTATGAGAGGCAAACACTATACCCCTAGACCATGTGAGCCCCTCAATTTCTTACCTTATTTCCGAGAGGATCAGTGGACACACATAACACATCTGTATATCTAAGAATCATTTTATCATGGTAAAGATAAGCATGCTTTCTAAAGTTGGTATGTTAGCCATCCCAAGGCCTGGTTTTTGGAGGGAGAAGGTTTTTCTTCCGGTCTCGAACACACATTGATGTTGAAGTATGATCAGAAAAGTCTGTCAGGTGGAACTGGGTAATATTGCAATAAATGCTTTAAAAAATGCCGGTGTCTGGCACAATACATCATGAGTGCCTTTCTGGTAAAAGTAAAATTTCGAACCCCCCATTCATAGAATACCGCTGTCTGTGGTGTGACAGTTGAGAGCTTCGCTGTCGAAAGCAGGAGACCCGAGTTCAATTTCTGAAAGGGAAGAAATTTTTATCAAGGATCTCTCCGTCTTTCTGCTGGGATGTTGTATCCCTCTCAACCTGGTTAGGCCTGACATGCAGGGTTGGAAGCCGGACTCCTAAACGATCTAAATTAAGTCAACGGGAGACGCAAAACACCTTCATACAAAATAGAAATTAATGAAATATTTAAAGTATCTTTCGCCCATAACGTTACAAAGACCCACATTTGACCCCACGAAGAGGGGAGAGTCTGGGTGTTTGTGTTTGGTTATATGAATTGTGTGTGTGGGGTGTTAAGTTTCCTTTTACTGTCTCTCTTTACTGCTCACTACCAATTAATCGGGGCACAAAAAGAGTTAATTAGAGGTACTTTATTTTGTACAAGGTCAAGTGACCACTGCTGATAATGATAATATTAATCGCCCGTGGAGTTCAGCAACAACCTTAAAAATAATCTGGTATCTGATTTAAAAATTTTAATCGCTTTTGTAGGCCTATAGTTTTAGTTAAATTAAGCGGGTTCTTCTGTCTTCTGTTTTTGTTTGCTTTTTTTGTAAGTGTTTTATGGCGCTCGCAACTGCAAGGTCATATATGAGCATGGGGGACACATCAAGCATTTTCAGTTTGGTAGGAATTGATTTTGAATTTTGCTCGGGTGATGGCCTAAGCCTACTCATATCAATTTTAGGACCACCAAGGGATCTTTAACATGCACAACTTGCACATATGACTTTTGAGATTTTTCCGCCCTTATCCGCGAAGGCTAGGTGTTACATCGTGCCTACCCTAAGATCAAGGGTTTGGCTGAAAGAGGGCAGTAAGAAGGAACCAAGGAGTAGCAGTAGAAAGGCTGCAGAAAGAGTAAGGAGTCCAAAGGAAGGGGCGACGCAGAAAGTGGAGACATAGGCAGACAGGAAAGGAGGTGAAAGGAGAAAATTTTGCGTGACTACCGGCTATCAGGTTTAGATTTAGTTTTAGTGTTTTACGGCACTTGCAACACAATTAGGTCATATAATAAGTGCTGAAGATTAGAGGTGTTACAAGAGAGTAACAAACACAAAAAAGAAGGAGGACAGATAAGGACGACAGATGTTTGACAGGAAAGAAGAAGTAAACCATACCAGAGCACCCGCCGACCACCTACAGCTATCAGGTTTCGAACCCGGGACCTATTGATGAATGAGAAGTGAACACCATACCTCTAGACCAAGAGAGCCGTAAGTAAAGAGTTTAACGCCTCAGGAAACAAAAATTGGTCATGTAACACTAACGGACTAAATTAGACGTGTTAATTGAAAGTAACGAAGAAAAAAAGGAAGAGAGACCTATAATTATATAGATATTTCTTTAAGAAAGAAAGAGAAAACGAGCAACCACGACAACCCACTTTTAAAGACTATCCAGTTTTGAAAGGAACGAGAACACATTACTACAATATTATACCATTCTATTCTTTAAACAATATAATATGTCTAATAAATATGGCATCATTATAAAATCAGGTGCTCATCAAAATAATGAAATCAAAGAAATCAACATTTTTATGGCCTTTGGGCAATTTTGTTCTAATTTGCTTTTTTTTTAGTTGAGCATTTCTCTCACACTTTGATATTTATCATAAATTATGTGTGGATTTGCTGATCAGATAAATGTTCAAACAAAGGCACAAATATGCATATTTGCAATTTCCAAGGACTCTCAAGCTTTGGAAGTCACCAAACTTTGGCGGCCACTTTCTCCCTAATTTTACGTATATGAAACTGGGTGACCCCCACCTCCTTCAATTGCAAATATAGGCTATATATTATCTCAATTTTTACAGAGCGTAGAGGGGTAATGTTTTCATCTAAAACAAGACACATCGACAAGCTTTAGGATGATACCATTAACTCCACATGCCCATAAATTGATGATTCTACCACTCCGTGACACACACACACATATATATATATATATATAGTACTGTACTTGGACACAAAGTTTGTGTGGGTGGTTGGCGGGTGCTCTGGTGTGGCTTGCTTCTTCTTTCCTATAAAACATATATCGTCCTTATCTCCCCTATTTTTTCTTATGCTTGTTACTCTCTTGTAACACCTCTAATCTTCTGGCGCTCATATGACCTTATGCAGTTGCGAGTGCCGTAAAACCTCTACTAAAACTAAAAAACAAAGTTTGTGGATAAAGGTATATAGAGACAAGAGAGCAGAAAAATGAATAGAACTAGAATAGAAATAGAAGGCTTCTTTCTTCCCTACCGAGTGTAAGGCTGAAGCTCCTTTCCCCCCACACTAACAAGAAAAGACTCAACAATGTGTCTTAGAATTAAAATATGATTTATTCAACTGTACCTGCCTCAAGAACACTTCTCTTATAGGATAATATAGGGCATGTGCACATATATATATATATAATATTTATATTATATTAAAGTACAGTTATCATTTATTATCTCTGCACTTCTGTCCAACACATGCAACTTTATGAAAACAAACCTCATGGATTTTGATTATGCATAATGTCATAAATTTACATCTTTAATCTACCCAATGCATCAGTGCAATCATATCACATGGCATCAAAATGGTATCTAGTTCAACCATACTCCTGGAGTGTACAAACAGGCTTTTTTCCACTATATCAATTGTAATTCTTCCATGTTCTGCGTATATGTCATAATGGAATTATTACGTGAATACAGGATAATGTTGTATTAGTATGAAGCAGGTTTGCTGGGCGGGAGAGGAATGTTACCATTGCTTATTATGGTAATGTTATTAAGCTATGCTACAAAGAAATCCTACAATAATAACAGCACATAAAAGCAAAAACAAAGAGAGAATGTCTGTCTGAAACTGTATCCAAAGGAATAAGAGCAGATTAACTCCACATTTAGCAGTTTCAAGAAAATAAGGACTTTCAGCTTTCACAAAATTAAAAACTAAGAATTAAATTTTTTTTAAATAAAGAATTATAAAATGTTTGTTCCGATTTGGAGAAAATCCTTCAAAACAGCCACTTTCAGGCTCGACCTGTGTTAGGCCAAGAGACGAGACAGAGTTTATTCCATGATATATAAAAAGTCATAACTGACCTCAAGTGCACTTAAGAAGACCACTCTCAAGGTGGCAATTATTCACGATTGTGACTGAACATTCACCTTTTTAAAAACATTTACATCACAGACACCACGACCAATGCACAAAAGCATAAACATTCTGAGAATTCTGGGTTTTCGTACTTCTCCAATTCTGCACAGGTAAATGTACTGACCATACATTTCCTCCTAGTTAAGGTCGTACAAAAATTTAGATATTGCAAACCTACTGCTCAGTGTTAAGCCTCCATCATACGCCATTTCAAAAAATGGCGACAGCGGAGTCTTACACTTGAACTTGAAATAAACTTTAGCAATGAAAGTTTTTAACACTGAAATGCTGTTCAGCGACTTCCAACACTCACAGGATTTAGAATCGTAAAACAGTAGGAAAAGATTTTCAACTTTCTGAAAAAGTATCACCAACTTAAAATGTGAGGCCTGCTGACAAAATGAGTTACTTCTCGCAATCCACAAATGGAGATATTGGCCAAAAATCCATACCCGGGTAAAATTTGTTGATTTTCTATTGATGCCATATTCTTTAAGTATGAAATGCCTTTAATCACTTTGTACTTTTAAATTGTAAAAACTTCACCAATAAGCGTGATGTTTCTATTTCCACAGGGCTCAAACCCAAGAAAAAACATTTTGTGATCAATTAAAACTGTGTGACACCCCCGTCAAAGCAATTCTACTCACTCAGGAGTTGAGATGATTCAGTCCTGTCTGTCAAGACCACCCATGCTGTGAAGGGCAATTCATCAGTGCAGAAAAATCAAGACATTCCATACAAGTCGACCGCATGGAGGCCACAATGGAAACAGGAAAAAAGTCGCAGACTTCCCTAAAGTCATTCTATTTATAATTAGTTCATTAGTTTAGAGTTTTACAGTACTTGCAACAAAATTAGGTCACATAAGTGCCAACTGTTAGGAAGCTTTAATAGAAAGTAAACTGCAATTCAAAATAGGAGAGATGAGGACACTGGATGTTTGATAAGAAAGAATGGGCAAACCACAACAGAGCGCCCTCTTCCAACCACCCATCCTTCCAGATCGTTCTGAAAAGGCTAGGAACAAGCTGAAAGAACCTGATGCTTTTCTAAATTACACCCCAAAAAAGTTTCAAAATACAATATACTTCAAATTCCACTTGAAGTTTAAACAAACGATAAGGATTCAATGCAAAATATTAACAAAAGTATTGTGTGACCTCTATGTATTTTTGATTATGGATAATATAGAACAATTCATAAGATATGGGCAAAGAAACGTGACGCACACTCTCACCTTCAGTCCTGTCTACATCAGGACAGGTAAAAAAGAATTAGCATCCCCTTGCCCATCTTTTTACTTTGGAACCGACTTGACCGTAACACAGATCCTATAACTTTATTTTTGTCACGACGAGTTCAGGTTCAACAAAAACTCAAAAGTCAAAAAAGCACAATAAACTGGTGTCAAAATGCTCAAATTCAAAAACAACTACAACAAACAAAGGCCAAAGAGTTTCCCTCACGCTCGAATGCGACAGTTTGCTTCCACTCATTCTTTTGCTGACAACAATTACTCCCAACCAGAGGAGGCAGCCAACAAACAGACCACCAGTATAAAAAGGGAGCTCATCCTCCTTGTCAAAAACAATTAATCCCGTTTCAGGTTTTGCACACTGCTCAACAACATTTTGAAAGGGTTTTTTTGAGACAGACAGCCATGCAGCTAGAAGTATAACCTGCCATATGCAATAAATAAACATAAACATACACGATGTGCACTTGTAATAACGTGACATCAACTTCTTTTGATTTAGTTTTTTCTGTGCTTTTTATTTTGTTTCATCTTTTGTTCTTCCTCAACTGCTTTATCCATAATTTTATGAAAGGCTGACATCAATAAAATTCTCAACATTCACAGCCATTTTCCAAGTTCACACACGTTTCTTTAAAAAGAGGATAAAAATATTTCTTTTAATTTCTTATTCCATGATTCGTCTTTCCAAGGTGTGCAGGAGAAAGTTTTAGGTTTAATATTCAAACAACCTCTCAATTGTTTAATGCATAGAGTATAGAGGCAGCTAACAATAACATGAAAAACAATCAATGAACTCAAAACTCATTTATAATCTCCATATTGTCAACAAGCAGTGCAAATGTTCTAAGCCCAAAAAGCTAAACTTTTCACGAAAGAAAAAAAACACTTTTTTAATCGCACCTACATTACGTTGAAGTTGTCTTTTTTTTTGCTTTTGTCAGCATTTACAATTTGAATTTCAACAAAATATTTCTTGAGTACATGCGACTTTTACTATAGATTAAAAAACAGCAGTTAATTTGAAATATTGGGCTCAGTACATCTGGACAGCTGGCCAGCAATATAAAACTCCAACATTTCCAACAAACGTCTCAAAAAATGCTGCAAGAGTCTGCAATCATAAAGGGCCATTAAAGGATAGTAACCATGTCCCTTTGCACATAAAAAACTGACACCTTCAAGCTGATTTTTTCCCCAGTTTTCACCACAAGGGGCAGCACTGAAAAGGCTTGAGTAACACTTTCTCCTGCATTGTAAGACAAAGCTGATTACTTTGAATGCTGCAAAGATAATTTTACAGAAAAAAAAACCCATTAATATTTGTTACACCATGTATGAAACCCTGTTCCCAGTTGATATGTTCAATACGCCCCCCCCCCCCAAAAAAAAAATCTTTAAATATAAAATATTCTTAAAAACCTTAAACCTACCCGTGTACAAAGATACAAAAAGATGGGGGCCTTTTTCTTTTTCAAAAACAACAATTCTCATATATGAAAAAGAAACAGTAGACAAGGAAGTTTTCAACTATATTCACGCTAATTCAACAGCTAGAAATCCATCAAAAGAGGAAATATTAATAGAATAATTTAATCATTATAATACACAAAACCAGCCATCCCCTTCACAGATGATGCGTAATACTTCTTTTTAAATGAACTGAGTGTGACTGTGAGCCTGTTTGTGAGCGCAAGCACACTATTATATCATTTATGTGTATGTGCACAGATGTGTGTTGAGGTGAGGATGTATGAGAGAGTGTGTGTGTATGGGTACGCGGGTGTGCATGTGTGCGCGCACGTGGTGAAACACCAAACCAATGAGCCAGGTCTGAACAATAAAGAATATCTTATTTTATCTTTATCATCTCTTCTCATCTCATCTTATCTTTGACTCCTGGCATGAGAGAAACTACTCCTAATCCTCATAGGAGGGTGACTGCATGATAGTAACTTTTAGAGAGAGACACAAGTCTACTAAAATATGTTTGAGAAAGATGAGTGAGAAGCAGACAAACCCTCAACTTAAACGTCTGCGCTTTAAATTTCAGCTACCATAAAGACTAAAATAATTAAAGAGTTACAAAACTCACACATGCATCTGAAAGACCTCTGGGAATTAACACACTCTTGACAAAACTGCTGGCCTATCATCGAGAAAGGCCACAATAATTTATTAATTTCATGAAATAATATCACTTCTTTAAGAAAAAAACACAACTACGCCCGACCCAAAATGGTTATCATAGAAATACATAGTTTTGCCTCTCCACAAACATTACTTCAGACATGAGCACAGAGCTCTCTATTTCAGAGGTGGGTAAGGGACAAAACCTGCCTGTGCTAGCTAAAAGGGTAAAAAATAAAAGTCAGATATTTGTAAAAAAAATACTACCAAAAAAGATACACAAAATTATCAAACATATACAACCAACACAGAAACATTGAACAAATGTTATCCAACATAAAATCAAGAAAGAAGACAAACAAGGCTAACATTTCTTTCTATCTACGCCTAGTAAAACCTCAGTGATACAAGCTCTATCCACATTAAAAGTAAGGATATCTCAGAGATGGACCCCCAATACTAAAAGCCACTTCAGATAGGTCAGCATTATGGAGCACAGTTTTAGGGGTGGGTTAAATCTTCATCTTTAAGGGGCCCTCTTTTGGTACGAAATATAAAATTGACATATATGCATCACTATATAATTGGTCATGATGAACTCCCAGCAAAAGAGACCTGCTTTCGGCAACTGCCGGAAAGTAATTTGACGTTGTAGTCATAAATGAATGTGCCCGAGCCGTTGCCGGTTGCTCACCGGCACAGCAGTTCCGAACACGAGCCACTGGGAGCGGCTTGCCAGACATAAGAAGTTCACTCACTCCTCAGTCCTGCAGACATTTAGTCAACAATAACACAAACCGCACTTAAGCACTTAATTCCTTTTTCTCATATCTATGGCCAACATTCCTTATCACAAACTGAGTTGGTTGTTTTTTTAATAGAAAAACAAAACCAACAACATATTATGAACAAGCAATCCTACATTTCTCTATAATTCTATTTGGCTTTTTCAACAAGTACGTGAACAAGCATGCAAAAACAGCTAAACCTGATGCTGTTAAACCACAATAGAGAAAAATCGTGAAGGGGAAGGTTGCAGCCTAGCACTTTTCTAAAACTCACTTCACACATCGACACAAGCTTTGGAAAAAAGTTCCAAAAATGATTAGTATTATCATTATATTATATATAAATATATATGTTCAGGTAAAACTATCAGGATTAGATTTTAAACAAGGAAGACATGAGGTTCTCATATTTATTTGTTGATCTTCCGTAAGTAGGGTGAATATTTTTCCACCACACTTTTCAACAGTTTCAACATGACCAGTATAAACATCTATTGGACTGCTTTGATTTAAAATAATATCAGAAACAATGTAAATGAAGTTTTTGTTATTAGATGACTCACTGCTGCTCTGAAAGGAATGCACAGCGAAACGCAAATTTAATGCCATAAAGTCACTGCCGTTACCTCATTGTAAACTGTAAACCGCAGACATCAGATCAGTAAATTTTCACACTGATCCAAGTAGCGCTTTTGCAAGGACACAACTTTACTTTATCATTAAAATAACTTCAAAGAAGCTTTTAAAATCATTACAGAATGTTCCACATAAATATTTATGTCCTCCTCAACCACCCACAGAAAAAGACAACAAGATCCTGAAACTCATCAATGAAACAAAAAAACAAACAATTTTTTTAAACAAACAAAATGCCAAAAAATGCAACCCCGAGATAAAACATGAAATATGTATGACTTTTCTCAGTCAGTTTGGGTAGATTGTACAGCAGAAAACCTTATAGTTCTGTTGGAAAGGTAAAAGGTTTCTTGGTGGTCCCACATTGAACTGGATAAGAGGGGGGTGAGGGGAAAAATGACAGACATTGTAACTGGTCACTTGTGAAATGACACCTGGACAACCCACTGACAGTGTCGATGCATGCCTTGTGACAATGGTTAGGCGTCACTAGTGGCAATGATGTACAGACACCATAAGTGAGGGTGTTCAGGCGTCACTCGTGACAAAATATTTTGTTGTGACTACCAACACAAAGTTCAGACATCACTAACTGACACACGGCACTCTCATCTCACGAGGAAGACAACACTCCCTATGTTACTAGCAAGACATCCCTCCTAATGTCCCAAAACGACGAGACACTCTCTACTTCTCACAAGCGAAAGTACACTCTCCACGTGTCACTAGTGACACAGCACTCTTTAGATGTCACTTGTGACTCAACACTCGCGACATATCATAGCAAAACAACACTCTTTACATGTCACTAGCAACACAACACAACACTCTCAATGTGTCACAAGCGACACAACACACTCAACGTGTCTCTAATGACACCACACACTCGACACATCACGAGTGACACAACAGTCTCAAGATATCATTCATAGCAAAACAACTCTATACATGTCTACATGTCACCAGCAACACACCCTACGTGTCATTAATGACACCACACACTTGACATATCACTAGTGACACAATCCTTCCCACGCCACTAGTGACAATGCTCGTTCGAGTCGACCACCACAGCTCTCTTCCAGCCGAACACAAAGTAGCCGATGCCTGCCCCCAGCACGACGGCCAGACACAGCCACACGTTGTACGTCATAAAGACCAGCATGAGGCAGTAGGATATGAACACTTGGACCACGTGGAGGATCGTCTGCAGCACATGACCCGAGGAAAACATTCGGCTCCTAGAAAGAGGGAAGAGAAAAGAAGAGGGGGGAAATTTATTTTTTTTAAATAAAATTATTTATCGTGTTTTCCCACAGGCTAATGTTACTATTGCCTTCCAAACAGTTTCAACTTCTGAGTTTTATCATCACACTCACGAGCAAAAATTGAACAGGCTCAGGCTCCGGTCATTTTTATTCCGAAGATGAGCATTACACAGTGAAATAGATGATAAACAAAAGCATATTGTTATTGCTATCATCATAAAGAGGCACCCTATATGATTATGTATATATATATATATATGAATGAGGACATAGTAGGTTCGGGCATGAAAACAACCATGTCCCCCAGGTTGCATCTCATCTCAAAACAAAAACATAATGCAAGTGCTGTCTTCATTAAAGATTTACGAAATCCAAGCACCTTACTATGGGAGTACAGAAATTTATCCAGGTTCAGAAATCGGCTGAAGTGTGAAATCTATCAACAACGTACTAAAAGCCGTATCATGCAGGAAACCGCAGGACAGAGAGCCCGTAACAACAGAAAGATAATAAAGAAGTAATTATCTACCACTAGTGCCCTCTAACCACCAAAGTATTGAAATCTATATAAAAGAATTGAACTTGATCATAAGGTAAACTGTCAGCTCAGTTGCTATCACTTTTGGATAGAGCAGAGGAAGAACCTTGTTTGAAAATACAATGCAGCACTTTAACATCTTCCCTGTGTGGGAGGTATGACCTGTCTCTACTATACAGTCGTGTTATGTAAAATGGGACGAAAAATACCTTAATCTGCTGGAAAAGGGGCATTGTGGGCAACTCCTAAATTATCTCAATTGTGTTGATGGAGCGTAATATATTTAGAGTCAAAGCCAGTATTTCACATTCAATTACTTCTATTACGTAAGCAAAATTTTCAGTTTTAAAACAGTTATAATTATAAGAAACCCAGTGGCTCTAGTCACTAGCTTTGTTGATGAAAAAAACCAATGAAAGTGGAAATTCTGCTTCTTACAGTAAAAGAAGCAGAGTGCAGTCTGTGAAACATATTGTGGAGGTTAGGAAAGAAAGGAACATGGTTCAGTGGTCACTTACAGAGAGGCTGAACGAGGAAACGGGGAGTAAAATGAAAACAGGAATGTCATCTATACAATGAGATTTCAGTAGGAACTAGAAAAAGGAATTTGGGCATACAACTCACAGGCACAACCCTTGGCAAGGAGAGGGCACATGCAATAATCGAGGGAAAACTGGATAAAGAATGGACGATTGGACAATTTAAAACATCTACTTGCAAGAAATAGAAAGTTGGCAATCTCTCTACTACACAAATCCTGAATATTATATTATTATAGTCTATTTGAAATGTAGCTGTTTTTACGCCCCCATCGACACTGTTTAAATCATTAAGAAAGCAGGCTTCAACCATGCCTGTCAGGGCCAACTCAGGACGAGAGGGAAACAACGTCCTGGCAGAAAAAACAGATACTCGATAAGAATTCCCCCTACTCTGGAATCAAACTTGGGTTTTCTGCCTAAGACTGTGAAACGCCTACCACTCCACCATGAACACTAGTAATGACAAAGCTGATATATATATCGACCGCTCACAATGGCATAGGGTGGAGCCTTACATTAAGCAGTCTATGTATACATAATGGTCTCAAACAATGATTATAAGATGGTAAACACAGCAACGCAATCATGAATAAAACAGAGCTGCCAACATTACGTCAATAAAGCATAATCTTACGCTTTTTTCAGCCATTATACGCTTTTACGCCTTTTCATCACACTTTCTCAATGTACAGAGCCAGACCGGTACTTATCGTTAGCCAGTCGTAGAAAGCGTTGGCATCAAAGTCATCAGCTAATACTCAAAGCAGATACTATTACACAGTGCACCGAGGACTGAGGCCGAAATCGTGTGTGACTCTATTACTTTCGTGATTAATACTGTTTGTATCTTCAAAATTTAAGACAAATAGCTCCACTGATCGAGTCAGCCTATTTCAATTTCAAAGCCAACTGTCCGTCCTATTGTCCAATGTTCAGTCAATCACATCAGCCGAGAAGAATTTGCGATACAGATTTTAGGCTATGTGTGGATAAAAATGTAAGTTGTACATTAGTTTTAGGCATGAATCTCTCACTAATGAACTTTCCTTCCGTTTCGGGACTGTACACTTTTTTCTTAATCTTACACTTTTTGAACATCAGTAGTACACCTTTTCAAGGGTTGGGGTTGGCAGCCCTGATAAAATGGTGGCATGTAGGAGTCATACTTGGGTGGGGGGGGGGGGGGGGGGTGTCATCATGCCAGGTAATGGAATCTCTCATAGTCTTCAAGGGAACATGTAACTGAAAATTGTATGGGCTTACAAGCCTCTTTCAACATTGCAAATTTATTTAAGAGGTGGGGGACCTCTGAATCAAACGTCCATCCCCAAAAAGACTGAATTAAGTTGTCGGAGAGATTGAAAAGTTCTAAAAAAGACAGATGTCGAAGAACGTCACATTAGTTAAGAGACATGAGAAACATACTAAGTAAATTTTCTGTGTAAAATTGTTTCCATGTGGGCTGGGGGGAGGGGGGGTATTTGGTTTTTTTAAACAAAGCTTATTAATTTTTTGTTGTCAGCAAAGATGCAAAATAATCAGAAAAAAACCATTCCATTAACTTTTACAGGGTTTTTGTGTGTTGGTAAGAATTTTACAGAACTCACAACTACATAAGGTTGTATGAGTGCATAGGACACACGAAAACATTTTCAGTTTGGTTGGAATTTTAAATTTTGCCCGGGTGGTGGTCAAAGCCTACTCTTATTAATTCTAGGACCACCAAGGGATCTTTAACGTGGGCAACTCGCACACGAGACCTCCGAGACTTTTCGCCTTATTCGAGAAGGCTAGGGGTCAGATCTTATCTACCATAAGATCAGAAGAGTGGGGCTGAAAGACAGCAGTAAGGAGAAGCAGCAAAAAGGCCGCAGAAAGAATCAATTTTGTAAAGAGGTGTAACTAAAGAAAACTAACAAAAATAACGAGCCTTTTACAACTGTGGGTGGGCGGGAGCGGGTGTACAGGGGTGTACCTACGATGAGTGACCATCGTGAAAAAAGTCTCAAGTTTGTATGTGTTATGTAAAGTGAGAAATGACAGGTACATCGGGAGGATGTCAGCTCTGGTGATACTGTACAGTATAGACAATGACATTATCAGGCTGATCTACTTCAGCATGCAGACAACCGGTAGGTACTATCAAAGGTGTTTAGCTGCCGCATCACAGACGTTGTTATAGATCCAGTTGTTGTTGTTGTTGTTGTTGATGTTGTTGTTGATGTTCTTATTAATCCAGTTCATAGACAAATTACACAAACAAGAAGAAAACCGTAGCCCTAACCCATTCCCTGGCAGGACCAAACATGCAGTGCACTAAAGCACAACAAAATGAGTCTCAAAAGCAATAAGGTTGAGATATAGAGCCTAACTTTCTGTCAATGAAAAGAAAAATAATAAATGTATACCTTTGAAGCACTTTCAATAACCACAACATCAGCTCAAAGTATAAGTTAGCCCCAAAAAAGATTTATAGGCTGTGTCAAAAAGTGAAAAGGTTTCAGGCTACAGAAAATAAATCAGCATTTCTGCAAACTCTTAGCACAAAAGAATCCCCAATATCTTCAGTTTATATTTTTACATGTATATAACTTGTAGAGCTCAAAAAGACAGAAAATGTGACTTGACTGTGACAGCAACAGTTATAAAATACAACCATTGCTACATGAGAAGTGACTCATTTTGTCGAGCTGCCGCATATCGTCTCGCTGCAGGATTCTAAGCAGGCTAACTCTGACAATGTGGTTTTGTTTTTTACCCTGAATACTGACCAACACACAATACATCGTATAATTATAACTTTCAGCCACATTAACCTATCCAAACAGTCACAACAAGGATGGAGTCTAAACAGCTAAAATGTATATGTTAGCCTTAATTTTTAGAGGGGGGCGGGGGGGGGGGGGGGGTTCACTCTCCTGTAAAATTTACAGAAACCGGTGTTCACTGTTTGGAATCCTGCAGAGACGATTCAAATTGCAAAGCTGAGGAATCCTGGGTCATAATTCCTTCTGACCTGACAGGCCCAGGGCTGCCACCACCACCGCTGCCATGAGCTGCCCCGTTGCTCACAGGGGGCGATGGGGCTGACCCAGAGCTCGCAGCGTCCTGCGACCCCCTCTGGGTCATCTGAATGCTATTTTGCCCACTGCTTGTTTGTTTGAGTAAAGAGAAGCACATCCACGCAATAGCGGTCATTGACTGCCGGGAGAAAGTAAGACAGACAGACAGAAACAACTAAAGGAAAAAAAAATAATAAGGATCAATCTGACAGACAGACAGAGAGACAAACACAACAGAGAAAAACAAAATAAGTAGGACCAATCTGACAGACAGAGAGACAGACAGACAGACAGACAGACAGTCATCAGTCAGTCAGCCACACACGACAGAGGAAAAGAAAATAAGTAGAACCAATCAGTGGCGTCCTCCAACCACCCACTTTGGCCCATTGAACAGTGGGAGTTGGGGGGATAAAGATAAACAAAAGAGATCTCACTTTGAGCCACTGATATTCTCAAAACTTAGAGATGCCATGCTGACTAGGTAAGATGTGTACACCCGCAGATAAGGGTGCAAAATTGAATATATATATATAGAAAAAGACAGAGTACGGAAAGGTGGAAAGACAAACTGCCATAAAATCAATAAAAAAAGAGTAAAACATTCAACAGGACTGTTAAACATGCCAATAGACAAGATACAGATGCAGTGCCTGGGGAGGGGTGTCATAATGACCAACAGCATCAAAGGAAGGGGAGACGGGAAGGACGATAAAAACACAACACGAAGATGCCCCTCACACGTTCAAAAGGCAAGATATACAACATGACAAAACAACTTTTTTGTGGGAAGAGAAAAAAATTAGCCATTGCATGAGCTCAATCACATCTACACAAGACACACAGATCTTATCAACCTATCGAATAACATAAAGCAATGACACCCTGATGATGCAGAATTCCTAGAACTATCTCAACAGTTAATGAAAAGACCTTTAATTACAAAAAAAGGGGCTTTATAATACAGTCGAACCTTCCCTGACGGCCACCTCTATAAGACGGCAACCTGTACAAACGGCCACTTTCCATTTCCCCCCTTGCGTTTTTTCTATATAATTTAACTGAGTAAAACGGGCACCTGTCCAACGCGGCCGCGGCTACCTTATTTCAACACACAACCCCTATCACACTAAGCAATAACACCTGTCTTAGTGACTCCATTACGTTTTGTCATTAATTGTGCATTGACCCCTGGCGTTGTGGGCGAGCCGTCATAATCCCTATCACCTGTCGTTAGGTAGTCCCTCCAACCGATCATGTTGCGTAGGCCCCTCCCACTGTTGACCAATAGACACCAATTTCCAGCTGCTGGTGAGGGAAGCGTGTGATCTCTCATAACCCATAAGCCCCGCCCAGAACTCATACACAAATCGTAAGTGAGATGAGTGGTCACTGTTTACCCAGTCTGTAACAAAGTAACAATGGACATAAACATGGACTTGTGACAGAAGCATCGCTCGTTCTCCGAGTGGTGGCCACCCATATGTTTGTTTTACCATAGCACTCGGTCTTCCTTGTCTGACACATTTCGTTTTATTGTCACCCTTGCACAAAATCAGCAACAAAATAAAAATAAAAAACAAAATACAAACCAATTTATAACAATAACACACACAAAAAAAAACAATGAGGCTACTTTCGATTGGGAATGGTTTGTTTTCTTCATCTTGATCAGTCCTGCCTAAGACGGCCACCTGCCTGATACGACCACTTTTCTCCTTGACAATGGGTGGCCGTCTTACACAGGTTTGACTGTACTTTATATATTTTTCAAACAAGTTTTGTAAGCCCCCCTCCCTCCCTTCATCTTCCTTTTCTCCTTCCCCCTCCTTACCTGTATTCCTCCTTCTTTCCCCGCCTCCCTTCCCTTCCTCTCTTTTCATTCTTCTCCACTTCCCC
>NW_004798238.1:8905-10594 GCF_000002075.1 Aplysia californica | reverse complement strand
CCCCCTCCCCTTCCCCATTCTTTCCTCTTCCCTCTCTCCATCCCGATGCCTTATTCCTTCTCTTCAACCCCCCCACCCACCCACCTCCGCCTGTCCATCCATCTTCCACCCTCACCCCACCCCCTTCCAATCACAAAACCTTGTGTAAGACTTACGTGACTGAAACGCTCCGTGTCTGCATGACCATCTTCTCAGTACTGGAGGAGGTCAAGGCCGTGGCCTGGAGTGAGCGCTGCAGCAGCAGCTCCCGCAGGAACTTGAGCCCCTCGTACAGCACGGCCACCACGAAGATGATCACGCACGCGCCCGCCATCGCTGAATGACACAACATGGTCACAATTATATTTATCCACTTGTTTGAGAGTAGAGAATTTTTAAAAGCACATTTTAAACCAAAGTAGTAGACAAATCGTTATCTCAAAATTACAAAGTTCTATCTGCTCAGCTCCTAGTTCTGAGAAATTTGATGTTAAAGATTTTGAGTTTCACATCTTGTTGTCAAGCTTTTTCTGATGCAATTCTTTGAATATCTCTATAACAACTCCAAATAATCTTATGATTTTGATAGAGCAGATAGAACATTTGGTATCTGACCTCATGGTCTTAGAGTAACTCAAAACGACCCAAAATGTCAGAGAGAACTATGTAATTCCGAGGTAGCGATATCTAACCAGAATTTGCCACATATTCACCATATCAATGTTATAGTAGAACTGACGTTCTTAACACAACACACCTGCAGGATTACGACCCCCACATTCATATTTTCATTATAAGAAAGTTTAGTTTTAGTAAGGGTCTTATGGCAGTTGCAACACAATTCGGTCACTTGACTTAAGTGCCGAAGATTAGAGGAGTTACAAGAGAGTAGCAAACACAAAAATAGAAGAAGGAGAGATAAGGACAATAGATGTTTGCAATAGGAAAGAAAGAGCAAACCACAGCAGTACACCAACCAACAAGCTGCTGTTCACAAATTAGTTTTGTTTGTTTGTGTGAGTTAAAAAAAGCACATTTTAAAGCAACCAAATAGACAAATCTAACCAGTTACGCCCCCCAGTCCACCTCGGCCTCCACCTGTCCACAACCCCATGATTAAATTAATCTTCTTGGTAGATATTATTGTAAAATTACAGCTAAATACTATGCACCAGGGTGACGTAAGCTGTCACATTCTTACTTTCATCATGGGTACAGAAAAGCACGTCCATTCTACAAGGTTTGATCAAAACTGGGTAGACAGACAGAAACAACTGAGAAGAAAGACAAGACACAGGGCAAGCCACAGGTGCCATCCAACCAACAACAACTACATTTTTTAGTTTTAGTAGAGTTTTTACTGCGCTCGCAACTGCATACGGTCATATGAGCGCCAAGGGGTGGATGTCAACGGAGAAGCCCATACAGGGAATCTGACTTACTCTGCTCACTTCTCTAGCTTCAACAGCACAAAGTCTGCTTCAACTATCAAGGCACCCCCGGAAATAGCAAGTCACAAGAGTGCGACAAACATACAAAAGAGGTTGAGGAAAATGACAATAGTAAAGAAAAAGCAGCAGTTCCCTGTTGTAGATCAGGCACAGTTATGAGCGTAACATGATGAATCAGCCCATTTACTATTCTACTAGGCATGAACAAGAAATGTTCCTTTGGGAATGGCCTAAAGATACTAGTCAGTGGCACTGCCCG
>NW_004798238.1:5621-8805 GCF_000002075.1 Aplysia californica | reverse complement strand
GGGGGGGAGTAAGGATTAGGAAAGAAAAAGCAGCAGTTCCCCGTATGCAGTTCAGGCACAGTTAGGAGCGTGACATTGATGAATCAGCCCAGTTACAATTCTGTGTATAAGAACATGTTAATGTCCCCCCTTTGGGAATGGCCTAAAGACACTTAAAACTACATTTGGCCAGAAAATATAAAAATGACATAAAATAAAAAGAAAGAAGCAGAATAAGAAGCAGACCATAAAAGAGCACCCACCAGCCTCCCGCATAAAGAGGAGGTGAACTGAAAAGCTTGATCTTTCAAATTATTCTTGTATAAATATTATCAACAATATAAACAACAAAAAATTTAACGCAATACTGTGCACTGGTTTTTTTTAACAAGCTCTTTTCTATTTTCCTTTTGGCCATCTCATGTGAACATTTTAATGTGCAATTTGATTCGCCCAGGGTTATGTATTCCAAAGCAATAGGGCCCCTTTTATCATACCGCAAACCATTTTAATTTGCAAATTTCTTTATAAATTGCGAAAATTGCGAATTCAAGCAGGCTGAAGAAAAAACAACAACTCTGTACACTGTAATCAAAGTATGCCATAACTTAGAGCCACACTTTCCTAAATGATTTTAGAAAAAATAGGAAAACCGAGACCAGACAGCTGACTCATCAGTTGTTTACCTCCTTTGGATTCTGTCATGCACTCCTCAAAGAGAACAAATTCCTTGTATCCTGTGTGGAAGTACATCTGAAAAAGAAAGGACAGAAGAAATGGGTTTTCGTAATAGCATAATAGGATTTATCCATTTTCTTTTGTGACGTTAATGATGGTTAAAATCTGAATCAAGACAAAGTTCAGATCAATTACTACACCACCCGCCCGACTCTCCTTGTTAAGGACCAATCTGGGATGAGAAGATTACAGCATCTCAGTAGAAAGATAGATACACTTAATGAAATAGCTTCATCAACAAGAAAGCTAAACTCATAATCATAATCGTAACTGTCTGCAAGGTGAAGAGCCTAACCATTACACCATAGACACGAGTCTATTTTTCTTTTTCTTCTGAATTGAGAGACAAGATTTCTCGCTAAAATAATATATCAACCATATTCTGTGATATGAGCTATGGACACAAATGAAATTTTCCAGTAAAACAGCGATAAGGGACAGAGAGGCCTTAAATTTTCCCGTTATGGCGCTAAACTTTCCCCAAGGGCTGTTACACGCCAAAATTGTGATATTGAAAAAATTGTACGTTTAATTCCAGAGGAAGCTGTACCATTAGTAAAGGTACTTTACCTTTCCCCAGTTCACGCTGTCGCAAATGGGAACGTGGGAATTGGCAGAGACTTGATATGTGAATGACAGCAGTGTGCCAAGGAGGGTGCAACATTATAATCCCACTAGGGGGCGGAATGCAAATCTAGAATGAACAGATCAGCCAAGGGAACTGCCTGTATTGCGAAGTCGTGCAAGTCTTCTGAGGGATACATTAAAGTCAATAAGCGATGTAACTTTCTATCCTCTCGTCCACGTTAGTCTTTTATCAGATAGCTTTGTTCCTCTTATGCTTTCCGATTTTCTATTGTTCATTATGAATCAATTTACGATGAAGACAAATGTCAGACATCGTGGTGAAATTAGACGCTCGTCAAATAAATGAATCATAGAAAACTGTATTTTTTCAGCCAGTTTGGTGAATTCTATTGAATTTTTGGTTTTCCGGCTCTACATCTTTTGTATCCATTTCAAAACACATTTCTGCGTGGTGAAGTTTGCTGAAAAACCTACATCAAAGGCACAAAAATATCCACTTGCAGTTTCTAACAACACTCAAGTTTTAGAAAAAAAACAACTTTAGCAGCCATTTAATCACTAATTCTATCTTTGACATCAGGCGATGTCAATTGTAACCGACATATAAACTGAAACTATTTCTGACAAATTCTTAGGCTTTTCTAAAACTGCTGTATGAATGACATGGACTTACTATCATGCCAGGCATATTCATCCCATGTCCAGAATGGCCCATACCAGACATATCATGGCCCGACCCAGACATATCTTGGCCCGACCCAGACCCAGACATATCATGGCCCGACCCAGACATATCATGGCCCGAATGGTCATGTCCAGAATGGTCATGTCCAGAATGGTCATGGCCAGACATATCGTGACCGGAATGGTCCGTCATATTGGTCCCGTGGTTATGCTCTGGCATGTCATGGTTAGAATGGTTCATCGAGGAGTGGTCAGAATGGTTCATCGAGGAGTGGTCAGAATGGTTCATTGTGGAGTGGTCAGTATGGTTCATCATACTGTGGTTCATTGTCGAATGGTCCATCGTGTCGGCGCCCACGGGTGAATAGATCACGGCCGCCACTATCAACACGCTGGCTATCATTGCTCCGACCACCGCCATGGTTGTTCCTGCAGCAGAGACGCACGACGGGCAAACTGGCGACACACGGAGGGAGAAACAGACTCGAGCTCTGGTCACTGCTCAAAACACAACTTGTTCTGGGGACGGAAATTTTACAGACATTAAACAATTGTGAAAAGTAGTAATAAGAATATAATAATATAGTTATAGGAATAGGTGCTAATATAATAATAATAATAATAGTAATAGTAATTACAATAATAATGATAATAATAGTAATAACAATTATAATGAAAATGGTAATAGTAAAAATAGTAATAATAATAATAATAGTAATAGTAATTATCATTATTTTTATTATTATTATTATAATAACAATAACAACAACAATAATAATAACGATAACATTTCACTAACACACATGGTACTGGCTCGCAAATGGAAAAGAAAAGTGGTCGCTTTTAAGGACAAGCGGGCTAAACTAAGATAAGAAGGAACCCTTCCACTCAAAAAGCGAAACCAACAAAGACGATCATCTACACCGTGACATGGCGACATATAATCCGAGTGCTGTTGGCATTTTCCCCACCGGCTCCTTTACTCCAACTCCGTCTTAGTTGTTTTAGTTGTAGTTTTAGAAATACCTTTATAACACTGCAACTTAAAAAGGCCATATAAGTGCCGCAGACCGAAGGCTAGAGGTGTCACATGCATATAGTAGTAACAAACACAAAAGAAGAAGGAGGGGAGACAAGGAAGATAGAAGTTTGATAGGAAACATGGAATAAGCACACCAAAGCACCGCACCTGCCA
>NW_004798238.1:0-2723 GCF_000002075.1 Aplysia californica | reverse complement strand
GGGGGGGGGTCAATTAGTTCTGGGGAAAAGGGAGATTGACAGACAGAACAATAGGGTGAAAGTAAAGAAGTTAGGACCTACTAGTGGCGACCCCCAACCTCCCGCGGGGGGCGGGGGACTCTTTTGCTGCTTATGTAGAGCCCTGCCCCTCCATCACCCAGAAGGAGCCACGGTCTGGTTTAGTTTAGTTTTAGTAAGAGTTGTACGGCACTTGCAACACTATAAGGTCATATAAGTGCCGAAGAATAGAGTTAGTCTTAGTACAGGTTTTACGGCGCTCGCAACTGCATAATAAGGTCATATGAGCGCCAGAAGAATAGAGGTGTTACAAGAGAGTAACAAACATAAAAAAGAAGAATGGGAGATACGGACAATTATGTTTCACAGTAAAAAAAAAGAAGCAAACCACACCAGAGCACCCGCCAACCACTCACAAAGAATAGAGGTGTTGCAAGAGAGTGACAAACACAAAACAGAAAGAGGAGAGATAGGGACGACATGTGTTTGATAGGAAAGAAGGAGAAAACAACACCAGAGCACTCGCAAACCAACCACCGAGCCTGGGTCTGGTATGACAGACTATGGTATAGATTTAACGCTCCCACCAACACTGTAACGCCTGGTCCGTGTGCAAAGGGAACATTTCCATCCGTCCACGATTGCTAATAGTATGCGAGTGACGCAACTTTCACCTGTTTCTCTTTAGTTTTAGTAGATTTTCACGGCACTCGAAACACAATAAGGTCATATAAGTGCCCAAGATTAGGGAGGGGGGGGGTGACACAAGAAAGTAACATTAACATTAACTTTTTTTCCCTTTTTTTAAGTTTTAGTTTTAGTAAGAGTGTTACGGCACTTGCAACACAACAAGGTCATACAAGTGCCGAAGATTAGAGGTGTTAAAAGAGAGTAACAAACACAAAATAGAAGGAGGGGAGAAAAGGACGACAGATGTTTGATGGGAAAGAAGGAGCAAACCACACCAGAGCACCTGCCAACAACCAGCGTCAACATAAACAAAGAAGGAGTAGAGATCACAAGGATAGATGTTTGAGAGGGAAGGAGAAGCAAATACACCAAAGCACCCATCAAACAACTGCTCCCATCAAGTCGCTACCCTAGAATTAAAAAGTTCTATCTTCTCAGTACCAAGTTTTGAGAAATTTGACGTTAAGAATGTTGAGTCTCAAAACAAATAACGTTCGTTAGAATGCAGTTCTTTGAATATCTTGATAACGACTCCGAATAATCTTGCGATTTTGGTTGAGTAGAACATACGCCATGGTCTAAGTAGCTCAGAACGGCCAAAATATCAGATAGAACTTTGCAATATGAAACAAAAATGAACTTCTTGACCTAAAAAACCCTATAAGTGATGTATCACACTTCATAGGTATTGGAAGAAGACAAGGAGTAATCTCGATTTTTGCCATTTGACGGCCATCTTGGATTTCAAGGCCTAATGGGTAACGCCCACATTTTAAAAAGAGGAATGGGGGCTAATTTTCTTACTTAGACCTTGAAGATGGTAAAACATGTTAAAAACAAACTCCCGGAGCCCACGGTCACGGGACTATGATTGTTTTTTACCCAACTTATACTAGAGTGGCGAAGTGAGGTACGTTATACTTCACAGCCGTGGGACCAGTGGAAACTTCCCTCGTGTGTACGTGGCCTATATAGTCACTTTACAGGCGGAACTTGCAAACCGTTGGCAGGCTTTTAAATGTACTAAGCCCAGAGAGCAAAACTTTACAGAGGAGAGAAACGGAAAAAAACTTTTTTCTTGCTTTTTTATTTTCAACATTTCTATTTTGAATTTTTCGACAAATGTTTCTAGACCACACGCAACCAGTACCATTGATGAAGAAACTGTAATTAAACAGAAAATAAATTCAAAATTTTGGGTTGAGTATATGTTAATAGTTGGCGGATAAAACGTGTTAAGCGTCAAATTAAGTTAAGGGGCTGAGAGTCTGGCTAAAATTCCCAAACAAACACGAATTGTAAGGGACTCAACCACGGATAGCCCGCATCGAAGCCCAGCGAAAAGACACCAACTTGTCAGGTGGCTAAAATGTTATACACCCCCCCCCACCCCCACCCCCTGGTCATCGATTTCCCAAACTCTAACCAACTTGTGGTTCGGGATAAAACTAACACTAATAATTCATTAGTTCATAGTTCATTCGATACAATGAAAAATTTAAACTGTCAACAATAACGGTCATTTAGAGCTATGAAAAGTAAAACTGACGATAAGCATGGTCATTTAGTGCTGGGAATGATCAAAACTAATGACAATAACGGTCATTTAGTGCCGAGAAAGATATAACCGATAACAATAGCGGTCGTTTAGTGCTGGGAAAGATTAACTCTAACAACAAACAGACAGGACAATGACATACAACAGTGGAGGAGAAAAGAAGTGCAAGACCTACCACTGGCATTCTCCAACCACCTCTAAGAAAAAATGGCCAAACGTACAGAGCTGGAAAACAAGCCACGAAAACGGCTCTTCCCAAAACAGCTGTTGGGTTATTTATTGGACTAACACATTCATATGTCCCGGGGCCGCTGTTCCTATTTCTGAAACACAAGTTTGTGTAATATCCATAACTGCACAGCGCTCAGCATACTAAAACTGAGGGCAATATTTTCCTATAATTTATCGGGTCGGAGCACGCGCATTCCACGCGCGTGAGTGTGTTCGTGTGTGTGTG
>NW_004798237.1:250541-251928 GCF_000002075.1 Aplysia californica | reverse complement strand
TTTGGATTTTTTTTCATGTTTTGTATTCGGAATAATCATGTATTTTACCATTTATTATTCACTATGGGCTGATGAATGTCAGTGGCTAGCCATCTGCTCTCATGGGAGTTGGAGCCTTCACCTCTAAAACGATCGTGTACATTACTTCACTCACCCTCGTAAAAGTGCGCGCATATGACCTTATGCATTTGCGAGCACCGTAAAACACATACCGAAACCGAAACACTTGTGAATTGGAGAAACTGTTTTTGTGTAGACTCAGTTTCTAGTGGGAATTACAGCTGTTTTCAGAAAGTTTGCTATGTGCTTGACATAAGATGTTCTCTATTTTATTAAAGATTTACTTATGTCTAGCCATGTTTATACTTCTTTCCAATTCAACATCTATCGTCCTTATCTCTCCTCCTTCTTTTTTGCTTATGTTACTCTCTTGTAACACCTCTAATCTTTAACACTTATATGACCTAATTGTGTTGCAGGTGCAGTGAAATAAAACTAACAGCAGTAAGAGGGAGGGAGAGAAAGTTGCTCTCCTTTCAAAAATGCCTTTAATTGAATGTTTTGTTTTCTTCTTTCTGTCCTTTCACTCAGGTTTATGGCATTGCCTTGTATTTTTCTTTGGCTACATGTGTCTTGTATGGGATGATGTGTCAATCTTCAGTACAGGAAAGGTGAGTAACTACGTATCTTAATCTCTCTTCGCAGTGAGTTATAAGCATCCTTACCATGGATTCCTACCTTCTTTCAGGCTTATCATGCATTGTGATATTTTCAAGCTGTTTTTTGTTTTTTTTGTTGTCTCTGATTACTGCTCTATAAATTTGGAAGCAATGTATTTTTTGTTATCTCCCTTTGTCAATAAAAATTGGGTAGACCAGTTCAGTGGTCACTTAATAATAATAATAATAGATAGCATTTGTATAGCGCATATCCCCGCTCAACAGCAGGCTCTATGCACTTTACACTATATTATTACCCCAGCAGACCATAGAACACTCAGAAACATTCTCAGCTTCCCGGGAAGCATACAGTGCGAGCAGCCGATTAAGCGCTCAAACACTAACAAACTGACAAGATCTTTCGCTGTCTATAGCCGGGTACCCATTCTCACCTGGGTGAAGTGAGGAAAATTCGTGTAAAGTGCCTTTCCCAAGGACACAACGTCGGGCCCTTGACCTTACGGTTGCGAGTCCGAGAGCCTAACCACTAGGCCACCGATGCCATTTAGCTCCTTTTCAGGGTTACTCTTCTCTCACAGGCTTCTTTTTCTTCTGCTTTTTCTTCCTCATACCCCTGCTGTAGCTCAGGAGATAACTTACTCTAAGATCTTCACCTCACAATTTTTACAGGCAAAAACGTGGCTTTTCTGACTCTGAGTCTTTGGGGA
>NW_004798237.1:248223-249592 GCF_000002075.1 Aplysia californica | reverse complement strand
AGACAGACAGACAGACAGACAGACAGACAGACAGACAGACAGACAGACAGACAGATAGATAGATAGATAGATAGATAGATAGATAGATATCAGACAATATATCTTTATGTCTGTGATATTTCAGGCCAGAAGTACGCGGCCGTGCAGTACGGCAAGGAGTGCTGGTGTGGTCCCAGCTACGGCAAACACGGGTCCCTGGAGGCGGGGCACTGCTTCAGCAAGTGTCCGGGCAACGCCTCGCTCACCTGTGGCGCCTACCTGTCCAGCCAGGTGTACGGCACGGGGGTTACAGGTGAGTCTCTTTTTTGTTGGTAAGTGCTTTACGGCGCTCGCGACTGCATAAGTCATATTATCGCGCGGGAGTTGGGTCTCGTTTGTTTTAGTAGAGTTTTTACGGCGCTCGCGACTGCATAAGGTCATATGAGGGCGAGGGAGGTGGATCTCTGTTGTTTTAGTAGAGTTTTTACGGCGCTTGCAACTGCATAAGGTCATATGAGCGCCAGTGTGGGTCTCTCTCTCTCTCTCTCTCTCTCTCTCTCTCTCTCTCTCTCTCTCTCTCTCTCTCTCTCTCTCTCTCTCTCTCTGGAATTTTCTTCCTTCTTGTGAGCATTTTAAGGTGCTTTATTCTGTTTTTCTATGAAATGCAGGCAGGACTCAGTGCCAATAGTTGCTCTCACGTCTCCATTTCTCTGCCTGCCACGTCTTGTGGTGTTAGGTGGTCAGTACTCCTCATATCATGGTACTTTTCAAATAAGAAAATTAGAAAGCCTGGCAAATGTCCCAGGATTGAGGGAAAAGAAGAAGGGATGAAACAGCAGGGATCCTTACAGCAAAGTTCTTCTTCTTCTTCTTCTTCTTCTTCTTCTTCTTCTTCTTCTTCTTCTTCTCAATCGCATCACACTTGAAGTCCGGTATCTGTCATAATTTGGGCCGTCCTGCAAAGTAAATCTACACATCTTGACTTACTCATAATTTGTCTTTGGGCGATCTCCCGAGCATAAGTAGTCTCACTTTCTGCAGGCACACAGTTGGTTTATTTGCAACCCACACACACACACTCACACGCTTTCCTTAATCCCCCCATTGTGTATCTCATCTCTATGTGGGAAGGGAGGGGGGGGGTATGTAACGTTCATCTTCAAAAGGAAAATGACCTGTCCAGCTGAACTGAAAGCCGTGGAAATTGTTCCGGTTAAATGCCCACACGATATTTGTGCGGACTTAGCTGTAATTACAGGAACTCTATGAAATGGCACACGTTAGTCGGTTGAGGAAGCTGCTCGAGCAACCCAATTTCAAGCTAAAAGTATTCTCCCTCTGTCGCTCTCTCTCTCTCTCTCTCTCTCTCTCTCTCTCTCTCTCTCTCTCT
>NW_004798237.1:246623-247873 GCF_000002075.1 Aplysia californica | reverse complement strand
CCTCTGTCTCTCTTCCCCCTCTCTCTCTCTCTCTCTCTCTCTCTCTCTCTGTGTGCGCTGAAGGGTTCCCCCAGCCCATTTTTCTCGCTTTCTCTCTCTCGCTCTCTTTCGCTCTCTGTCGCTCTCTCTCGCATCTCGTTCTCTCTCGTGTGTTCTCTCTCGCCCGCTCTCTCTCAATCTTTCGGTTTCCCTCCCTCCCTCAATTAAACCCCCCACCCTCCCTACCTCCACCCACTCTCAAATAGAAAATCCTCTCCCTCCCCCAAGTAAAAAAATCACTCTCCCCCGCCCCCCCTCTCTCTCTCTCTCTCTCTCTCTCTCTCTCTCTCTCTCTCTCTCTCTCTCTCCCTTCCTACCCCTCCCTACCCTACCCTACCCCACTCCCTACCCTACCCTCCCTAACTCCAACCACCCTTCCTCAAATAGAAAAACCTCCCTCAGTCCCTCCCCTCCTCAAGTAAAATCCCCCACCCTCTATGTTCCAGGTGCGGGTGGTTGGCGGGTGCTCTGATGTGGTTTGCTCCTTCTTTTCTATCAAACATCTATCGTCTTTTTCTCCACTCCTACTTTTTTGTGTCTGTTACTCTCTTGTAACACCTCTAACCTTCAGCACTTTTATGACCATATTGTGTTGCAAGTGCCGTAAAAGTCTGACTAAAACTAAACATCTGTTGTCCTCTTCTCCCCTCCTTCTAAGTTTGTGTTTGTTACTCTCTTGAGTCAACGAGAGCAGAAAGTACTAACACTAACAGTCAAATTACAGTTACATTGTGGGTAGTTACCGGGTGCTGTGGTGTGGTTTGCTTCTTCTTTCCTTTCAAACATCTATTGTCATTATCTCCCCTCCTTTTTGTCTTTGTTACTCTCTTGTAACACCTCTAATCTTCGGCACTTATATGACCGTATTGTGTTGCAAGTGCCGTAAAACTCTTACTAAAACTAAACTAAACCACCCTCTATGTTTCAGGCGCGGTTCGCCAAGACGCCCCCTTGGCTCGAGCCCCACTAGACAAGTCTGTGCCCAAGGTGAAGATCGTCTTCGTGCTCACCGTCAACGGTCGAGCTATACGGCAGGTCATCAGGCTCCTGAGGGTCATATACTCACCCGACCACTACTACTACATCCATGTGGACAAGGTGAGAAGACCGAGAGAGAGAGAGAGAAAGAGAGAGAGATACATAGAGAGAGAGAGAGAGAGATACATAGAGAGAGAAAGAGAGAGAGAGAGATACATAGAGAGAGATACATA
>NW_004798237.1:242822-245414 GCF_000002075.1 Aplysia californica | reverse complement strand
CTATTGTCATTTTTCCTCTACTTCTTTTGTATGTTTGTCACACTCTTGTGACCCACTATTTCCGGGGTGCCTTGATAGTCGAAGCAGACTTTGTGCTATTGAAGCTAGAGAGGTGAGCAGAGTAAATCTGATTCCCTGTAAGGACTTCTCTGTTGACATCCACCCCTTGGCGCTCATATGACCTTATGCAGTTGCGAGCGCCGTAAGACCTCTACAAAAAAAAGGACTTTCACAGTGGCGTCGGTGGCCTAGTGATTAATCTACCGGGCCTGTATTCATGTGTGGTTTTTCGTAAAACTCCTTCGAAAACTTTAAAGATAAAAACAACCTAAAACGTCTTTACGTCAAATAAAACTCAACGATTATTATCTCATATCGTCAAGAGTACCTATTCCGAGAACTGCTGCTGCGAGAGAACCGGTTCACCAACGTGATGCTTACCAGGGACCGGTTCGCCTCTATCTTGGGCGGGGCCAGCCTTTTCCATACCCCATGCGCATAATTTGTCCTTCCAGGGAAACAAAGATAATGTTAGTTACTCTCTAGTAACACCGCTGATATTCGGTACTTTTATAACCTATTTGTATTGCAAGTGGCGTAAAACTCGTCCAAAAACTTTTTTAAAACCCTAAAACCTCTTTACTCAAAATAAAACTGAACGAATATTTCACAGCGCCAAGAGTACCTGTTCCGAGAACTGCTGCCGCTAGAGAACCGGTTCACCAACGTGATGCTGACCAGGAACCGGTTCGCCACTATCTGGGGCGGGGCCAGCCTTCTCCAGGCCCACTTGTCCTTCCTACAGGAACTGCTGGAGCCCGGGCTGGGCTGGAACTGGGACTACTACATCAACCTGAGTGAGAGCGACTACCCGATCAAGTGAGTGGGGGGTTGGCGGGTGGTTGGTGGGTGGGTGTTGGGTGAGTGAGTGGGTGGTTGGTGGGTGGGTGTTGGGTGAGTGAGTGGGTGAGTGAGTGGGTGATTGGTAGGTGCTTGGTATCAAGTAAGTGGGTTGTTGGTAGGTGAAAATATCTAGTAAGTGGGTGGTTGGCGGGTGTCTATCGAGTGAGCGGGTGAATTGCAGGTGTTCTGGTTGGTCGGTTTCTTTTGAGAGCAACTACCCGATCAAGTGAGTGGGTGGTTGGTGGCTGAGTGTCGGGTGAGTGGGTGGTTGGCGTGTGCTCTGGTATGGTCTGCTTTTCCGAGAGCGACTACCCCATCAAGTGAGTGGGTGGTTGGCGGGTGCTCTTGTATGGTCTGCTCCTCTGAGAGCGACTACCCCATCAAGTGAGTGGGTGGTTGGCGGGTGCTCTGATGGGGTGTGCTCCTTCTTTCAAACATCGGTTGTCCTATCTCGACAGTGGGTGGTTGGTTGGTGCCCGTTGAGTAAGTGGTTGGTGGGTGGGTGCTCTAGTGTGGTTTGCTCCTTCTTTCCTATAAAAAACGATCATCCTTCTCTCTCCCCCTCCTTTTTTGTGTTTGTTACTCTCTTGTAACACGTCTCATCTTGGGTGCTTATCAAGTGAATGGGTTGTTGGCGGGTGTGTGGTTGGCGAGTGCTCTGGCGTGGTCTGCTCCTTTGAGAGTGACTACCCTATCAAGTGAGTGGTTGGTTGGCGGGTGCTTGTCTAGTGAGTGGGTGGTTGATGGGATGGGTGGTCTGGTGTGGTCTGCTCCATCTTTCCTTTAAAAAACTATCGTCATTTCTCTCTCCTCCTTTTTTGTTTTTGTTTTTACACCTCTAATCTTGAGCACTTACATGACCTTATTGTGTTGCAAGTGCCGTTAAACTCTTACTAAAGCTGAAAATCTTTTGTCCTTATTCTTCCAGTGGGGGGTTGGTGGGTGGGTGCCTATCGAGTGAGTGGGTGGCTGGCGGGTGCTCTGGTTAGTCTTTTCCATTATGGACGACTACCCAATTAAATAAGTGGGTGTTGAGCACCTTGCTAATGATAGAGTGTATGATGTGACCATGGAGTAAATATTTTACTTTATGGTCGTCTGTGTTCTCAAATGAGTGGTGTGAATTTATACCCGTGTGATCGAATCCCTTAATTCATTCCAATGTTAGCTATAGTCCTTTCTGTTTTGGAATTAATGAGATAAATATTTAGAGAGAGATTTTCTTTTTGCCAAAATGCAATGTACTGATTATATTATGTTTCTGTTGTATTGTAAAGCGCTCAGAGCCTGTGTTTGTTTTAGTAGAGGTTTTACGGCGCTTGCAACTGCATACGCTCATATGAGCGTCAAGGGGTGGATGTGAACAGAGAAGTCCTTTCAATGAATCAGACTTACTCTGCTCACCTCTCTAGTTTCAACAACCCAAAGTCTGCATCGACTATCAAGGTTCCCGGAAATAGCGGGTCACAAAAGTGTGACAAACATACAAAAGAAGTAGAGGAAAATGACAATATTAAGGATTAGAAAAGAAAAAGCAGCAGTTCCTTTTTGTAGTTCAGGCACATTCATGAGCATGACCTTGTTGGATCAGCCCATTTACAATTCTACTTTGCATTAGATTGAGAAATGTCTCCCCTTTGAGAATGGCCTAAAGACTCTTCAGTCAGTGGCACCCCCCCCCCCCCCCCC
>NW_004798237.1:224756-240651 GCF_000002075.1 Aplysia californica | reverse complement strand
GGCTTTGATTTTTTTTTCGTGTTAAAAAAGATGTATGCAAGTTTGTTACTTTTTGGGGCCGGGGGCTTTGTTTTTTTATTTGCATAATCAAAAGATATATGTGAGGCAGCCTGGTGAGATCAGGCGCTCATCAAAATAATGAAACTGAAGAAACAGGCATTTTTCCGCGAGTTTGGCAATTTTGATCGAAATTTTGTTCTTTGGCTCAACACCTTTTGTGCACATTTAAGAATCCATTTCTGTGTGGATTTTACTGAGAAAACGTGGGTTAAATGCACAAAAAAATGTGAATTGACAGTTTCCACGGACTTTCAGGCTGTTTAAATAACCAAATTTTGGCGGCCATTTTCTCACTATTTTATCTAAGACGCCAGATGATCCATACACCCTTCAATCGCAATTATATATAGACTTTGTATTCAAGATAAGTGGGTATTTCTTTCATCAAAAGCAAGGCAAATGAACTTGCGTTAAGGCGATACCAAGAACTCCACATGCTCAAAAATTGATGAACGCCTGATTTCTCAGCGTTGTTACTCATATATCGACTGCCCAGTGTAAGACTACGTCACGTCTTGTCTCATCATTTTTCAGAATTGTATAGGAGAGTCTTACACTAAGTAGTCAATATGCAAATACATAGATATGTTACTTTTCTGTTTGGGGGGGGGGGGGGATGAGGGGATGTTAATTAAAAAAAGGTTCTTTTGGGTCATCTTCTATGCTTTTCTTTTTCTTTTTTCCCCCCACTCCAGTTTATACTCTTTCTGTATAATTTAATGGTCAAAGTCGTGGAAAATTATCATCTTTATTAGTACTTTTATTGGTATTGTTTTGATGTTAAAAGTATAATTACTATTTTTAATGCTGGACAATCACCAAAGACAGTGAAAATAAAATAGAAGCAATAGAAATGTGGTTTCTTATGAGATTGCTAAGAGTATCGTGGAAGGAAAAGAAGTCAAATGAGGTAGTGCTTGATGAAGCCCATGTGGGACGCTCAATGTTAAAAACAATCAGGAAACGACAAATGCAGTTTTTGGGACACCTGAATAGACATAAGGGTCTTGAACATCTAGCTAGCTCTCACTGGCAAAATTGAGGGCAAGCGAGGCTGGGGTAGTCCCAGAACAACATACTTAGGGAACCTCAACAAATGGGTAACAGGGAAAGATCAGGGAAAGATCAGGGAAATGTAGCTTTTTTGAGAGCGTCCGAGCAAAGGAATAATAATAGATAGCATTTGTATAGCGCACATCCCCGCTCAACAGCAGGCTCTATGCACTTTACACTATATCATTACCCCAGCAGACCATAGAACACTCCGAAACATTCCCGAGAAGCATACAGTGCAAGCAGCCGATTAAGCGCTCAAACACTAACAAACTGACAAGATCTTTCGCTGTCTATAGCCGGGTACCCTTTCCCACCTGGGTGAAGTGAGGAAAATTCGTGTAAAGTGCCTTTCCCAAGGACACAGCGTCGGCCCCTGACGGGATTCGAACCCACGACCTTACGGTTGCGAGTCCGAGAGCCTAACCACTAGGCCACCATGGAAAACCATGATCGCCGATGTCTGTCGCAGATCTGGCACCGGATGATGATGATGATGATGATGATGATTATGATGATGATGATTATGATGATGATGATGATTTGCACTCTCTCCTTCCCCTCTTCTCCACAGTCGTTTTTCCACACGGTGCTCCAGAACAGTCGGTTCTGCCAGCAGTCCGTGGACAACAACCTGCACATCACCAACTGGCGGCGCAAGCAGGGCTGTAAGTGTCAGTACAAGCACATAGTGGACTGGTGCGGGTGCTCGCCCAACGACTTCAAGATCACAGACATGGAGAAGTTGTTGGTGAGATGCTCGTTTGTGGGGTTGTTTTATTAAATAGAGAGAGAGAGAGAGAGAGAGAGAGAGAGAGAGAGAGAGAGAGAGAGAGAGAGAGAGAGAGAGAGAGAGAGGGGGGGGAGGGAAAGAGAGGGAGAGAGAGAGAGAGGGGGGAGGGGAGAGAGAGGGAGAGGAAGGAGGGAGGGAGAGAGAGACAGTGAGAGAGAGAGACAGTGTGAGAGAGAGAGAGAGAGAAAGAGAGAGGGGAGAGAGAGGGGGAGGAGGAGGGAGGGAGAGAGCGAGACAGTGAGTGAGAGAGAGAGAGAAGGGGGGGGGGAGGAAGGAGGGAGAGAGAGAGAGAGTGAGAGAGAGAGGGGGGGGGAGAGAGAGAGAGGGAGAGGGGGGAGGAAGGAGGGAGAGAGAGAGAGACAGTGAGAGAGAGAGAGAGACTGTGAGAGAGAGAGAGAGAGAGAGAGAGAGAGACTGGATGTGAGCGATGGGTGTTGAGTTGAGAGAGAGAGAGTGAGAGAGAGAGCAAGAGAGAGAGAGAGAGAAAGAGAGAGAGAGAGAGAGAGAGATTTCAGGAAAGATAAGAAAAAATTCTGACCCCACTCAGATTTGACCCTCGAATTTCCATGAATAATAAATATAATGATTATAACAGCCCAAGGTTTAAGCGTAAGCATTTTTTTCTGCTAGTTTTAGTTTTACTGTTAATGTTTATTCTTATTATGAACCTGAAATTCCACTGTTTGCATTGTGTTGAAAAGGATCAGGGATTGTTTTCCTAAAGTTTCACTGCGGATTGCAATGACGACAGTGACAGCGTACAGCTAAAATGACAACTTGTGAGTTAAGCAAGGGGAGATTATCACTAAATTGCTGACATAGCCTGTTGGAAGGGAAACGACTTTCTAATAGTTTTTTCCCCTGGAGCAGCCAAGCAGAGAAATAAATGCCGGTCGTGGATCCCTGATGTCTGATTCAGATCTGGATCTAGCACTTCAAGAAGAAGATAAAAGATAGATGTTTATCTTTCGTTTTTTTCTTGTTGATTGTACCTTTTTTTTGAGCTGACGTTACACACTACAGTATGGCAAGATTGACTAGGTTCTTTTCGTTTACCCGAAAATCTTCTTTTCTAAGAATTGTTCTTGATCTTGCTTAGTTTGTTGGGGAAAAAAATTTCTCTGGTGTGCTGTAAATTCATGTCCTTCTTTCTTAATGTCTTCTCCTACAGAACTTTGACAAGAAACCTGTGTTCTTTGCTCGCAAGTTTGAGGCCGTCATCGATCAGGAAATCATCAACTCGGTGGACCGCGCCTTCCACGGATTCATCATGAAAGGTTTGCATGCTCTGCTTGAGTTTTTTGCTCATCTTGACTCTGAATACAAACGATAGCTTAAAAAATGAGATATAAAGTAAGAAGCGATTCTGCTAAATTGAGGTATCATTATTTCCAGAGTCCCCCCTTCAAGTTTCTTCATTTTCACATTAACATAATCATGTGGATTTGGTGTTAAAGAATGAAAATGTGATTGTGTTCACAGGGTGGGAAAACATGGAATGGAGAAAATGTGACTCCGATATTTACTGACATTTCTGTAACATGCCAGTATTACTGTCGTAAGCTGCCGAAATGCCTTTTTTTTCCATTCATAGCAGTTTTGAGATAAAAGAGGTTTTTGTTAGCGTAACCATTTAAAAATAGCGTTCTTCCCAAATTTGAATTGTAATATTTTCAAAAACTAGTCGCAGATTCACTTTTATTTTTCCACACTTGTAGGGTAACTGATCAGGCTTTTCATCTAGCAAATAAAAAAATTTGGTGCCAAAATGAAAAAAAAGTCGTTTTTGTCAGCTTAGGGCAGCGTACCTCTTGAAATAAGGTAAAGCACAGAAATTTAGCAGTAATTATGGGAACCCTGTCATAGATTTGGTCTCAATTTTTTAAAAATATTTCGATGAGTACATCTGGTGTTTGACCTGTCTCAATGTGTCATGTGTTGTGTGCGTGCCCCCAGAACTCCCCGGCCTGAGCAGCTACTGGCAGAACACGTTCCACCACCTGGACACCAGCACCAAGGTCAAGGACGCGGCCCGCACCATCTACAGGTCCCTGACACACCACACGGCTGAGCAGCTGATGCAGGTCTGACCCAACAACAGCTTTTTTTGTTACCTGATCTTTTTATTCAACAGAAATTTTGTTGCATTTTCTTTTTGGATTAAATTTTAATAATAAATCCCTGGCCTAGATTCTTTATGCGGTAATGTATCTTTTAATGTTGACAAGTCTAATTTACTATGATCGAGAATAGTCTTGACAAGTCTAATTTACTATGATCGAGAATAGTCTTGACAAGTCTAATTTACTATGATCGAGAATAGTCTTTAAGTTTAAAGTGAAATTTACAGCATCTTATGACAACTATGTTTGCCGTTATTATCGTGAAGTGAAAACAACATTCATCATGTCCCTAGAAAAATCTCCAAGCCTTTTGTTCTTATTTTGATGACTTCATAGGTGGAACATTTACCGCCTTGCTTTGTGTCCTAAGGTAAGGCACTTTACAATATGAATGTCCCACTTGGCTTGGTCCTTCTGGAGATGGACGTTAAACTTGGAAGTCTCGCCTCTTAAATAAACCTAACAGTGTTGATAGGGGGCGTTAAACCTATACCATTTCACCATTGTGTCCTTGCAGACGGAGCCTCAGTGCGAGGTGAAGGCCACCAAGCTCCTAGAGGTGAACCTCTACCAGCACTCTGACCACTTCCACGGCCTGCTGGTGCAGTTCTCCGCGCAGTTCAAGGACACGGGTCACATCACGACCTTTGAGAGCCTGGCGGAGCCGCGGCGGCACTACTCTGTGATAGATCCCAAGGGAAGCACGGGCAGGCTGCAGTCTCTGGAGGTGGGTCCTCTGTGGCGTTCAAGTCACGGCTGTCACTTAGTCACCGAGAAACAGGGTCACTTAGTCACTGAGAAACTGAGTCACTGAGAAATTGGGTCATTAAGTCACTTTGTCGCTGAGAAACTGGGTCACTGAGTCACTAAGTTACTTAGTCACTGGGTCGTGGAGTCACTGAGACACTGAGTCACTTAGTCACTGAGAAACTGGGTCACTGAATCACAGAGTGGGATTCTTTCAATTTAGTTTTAGTAAAAGTTTTATGGCATTTACAACACAACAAGGTCTAATAAGTGCTGAAGATTAGAGGTGTTACAAGAGAGTAACAAGCTCAAAAAAGGAGAGGGGGATAAGGAGGATAAATGCTTGATAGGAAAGAAGGAGCAATCCACTCCAGAGCACTTGACAATCTCCCACTTGGGATTCTTTTAAGTAAACGAATCTTGTCATAAAGTACTGTCAGACTGTTTGCTGATACATCTACACACACTCGCCCCTCCCCATCTCCCTCTTTATACTCATCTCTTTTTTGACTGTTTCTGTCTGTCTCTACTCCCTGGGGCGGTGCTACTCACTGAAGTGTCTTTAGGCCTTTCCCAAAGTGGGGACATATCTCCTTCATGCATAGTAGAATTGAAAATGGGCTGATTCATCAATGTCACGCTCATAACTGTGCCTGATCTACAACAGAGAACCTGCTTTTTCTTTCATAATCCTTACTATTGTCATTTTTCCTCTACTTCTTTTGTATGTTTGTCACACTATTGTAACCCACTGTTTCTGGGGTGCCTTGATAGTCGAAGCAGATTTTGTGCTGTTGAAACAAGAGAGGTGAGCAGAGTAAGTCTGATTCCCTCTAAGGACTTCTCTGTTGACATCCACCCCTTGGTGCTCATATGACCTTATGCAGTTGCGAGTGCCGTAAAACCTCTACTAAAACTAACTGTCTGTCTCTGTCGGTCTATCTCTTTTTGTCTGTTTTTTTTTTCTTCTTTGTTTGTGGGCGAGGGGGGAGTCATGGATGAACAGTGGGTTGAATCCTTCCCCTCCATTCAAATCTCCGATGTGGTGGAATGACTGCTATCAATGTCAGTATCTTGTAATTTCTTTAATTACCTGTGTACTTACACGTATATTATGTCTCACAGGGTAACGACTCAAATTTTTCTTTCAGGTGGGCACAGACTTTGACCTCAAGGAGTTGATATTTCGCAACTACGGTAACCTATTGGGGCCTTTCGACGACCTCTCCCTGCGGCACGAGTGGGGGCCAGGTCCAGAATTCACGGTCTCCATCGCCTGGGTGGACCCGACCAATGAGATCGCAGCTTCCTACGACGTTCACATTCCGAGCTCACACTATGTGGGCAATCAACGACCTCAGCTGAACCGACCGCTGCGGCCCGGCGTTTGGTCGGCCAAACTCATGATTGATTTGAAACTGGTGGCCGAGACGCAGTTCCTCGTGGCGCCCCTCACCTTCCACAACAACAAGCCCATCTCCGTGTCAGAGATTCTGCGCTCGCACCAAGGTCCCATCGGCACTTACACGTCCACCGACTTCTCCGAATTCATGCCGAACCTGAATCTCGTGGACAGCCCCAAACTGCGGCAGGAAGCCTCGGACAATGGCAAAAAGACGGGCGTGGAGCTGGACCAGTGGATCGACTCGCTGACCGCGCTGTTCTGGGTGGTGCGAGAAACGTGTGCCATTGAGCAGCTGGACGCTTGTCCGCAGCTGGAGCAGTGCAAGATGACCTCGTGGAGTTCAAGGTCACCAGACGTGAAGTCGGACCCGAAACACGTCGGCTCCAGTCTACCTCTGGCCAGATGACATCAACTGAACGCTAGATTTGTGTTCCTGTCTCTTCTCATGTTGGTTTTATCTCTTTTAGGGGATGTCTTCGTCTATCTGTTCCCTGTGTCTAGTCGTGCCTAGCAGAGGGATTTTTATCTGTCCTGTATCGTCACTTGTAATGGTTTGTCTGCTTTAGAAAACCAAAGTCTGTGATGGAACGGTGACACTATTTGCCGACAGGCAAAAGTCATGACTTCAATTATCAGGTGGGGAAGATATTTTTGGGCATTTCTCCATCTACTATTTCACTTTTCAAGTTCGGAAGAAACCAGCAAAACTAGTAGAGAGTTGGCACTGAGTGGCCCATATTGTGTCAATGTGCTTCTCTTGCCTCCAAATGTGAGGCGTCCTGACAAAATGAGTTACTTCTCGCATTCCACAAATCGATATCATCCGGTGTCAGATCTGCCATAGACATGGGCGATCATGGTTCTCCATTCATTCCTTTGCTCGGATGCTCTTAAAAAAGCTGCGTTTCCCTGATCTTTCCCCGTTATTCATTTGTTTATGTTCCCCAAGTAGGTTGCTCTGGGCCTGCCCCTGCCTCGTTTGCCTTCAATTTTGCCAGTGAGAGCTAGACGTTTATTATTTCGTTTTTATAAATTGTAAAAACTTCACCTATTAGCATGATGTATATCTATTTACATAGAGCTCGAATCCGAGAAGTATCTCATTTTTTCAGCACGCTTCACAAAATGTCTGGCTGCAGAGTGTGGAAGGGATGAGATTGTCAACCGTTGAGTAATCTCCCCGTCACCACATGTCCTGAAACTGTTGTCTTTTCAATCTCTTTGGAATGACTCTAACCCAGGAATGAAACGATTTTCTGGCTTGCTTGATTTAAGAGAAAATCAGCTCTGTACTACCTTTATTCTTTCTGATCTGTCTGTTGCTTTACTCCACACTTACAGCCGTTCACAAATTTTAATAGAAAAGAACATGGACGGCATTAAAGAATAGGAATCTCAACTTTTAATCTGTAACTCTCTCCAACCTGGCTTCTTTCTGTCTCAACTAAGACAACCCCGATTTTGGTGGCTGCCTCGACAATGTTCAGTGGGAACCCTGTTTCCCCTGAATGAAATCTTCTAAAGTGAAGGAAACTTGGTGATAGTTAGAGGGGTTGGTGGCAAAGTGGGAACAACTCTAACTGCATGAAATCAACAAATCCCTTTTTCTTTGTATTCGGCCCTTTTTTTTTTTTTTTTTTTTTTTTTTCAAAGGCCTGAGCAGACCATGACTTCTTTATGAGTTTACAAGGCACGTTTGTGATAACAGTATTTTATTCATAATTTTGTTTGTTTGTTTGTTTGTTTGTGTGTTTGTTTTGTCTTTATGCTGGAGTATCCCTTCTTTCAGAGAGAAGATCAAAATGGAGAGACATGGGAAGAATTCAGAGATTTTTAATGTCTGTTTTACAACTCTCGTTTTAAGAGTTGCACAGCTTTCCATGAATTCTGACACATGCAATTGTGCATGCACAATGTCAAAATGCTGTGACTTGAAGAAGTTGAAGCTTTCACTCTTCCTCTTCAAGCATATTTAGGTCAATATTTAAGTCTTCAATGTTGAGCAGACCCTGGTTTATCCCGTGGTGGCAACTTTTTCTGTCCGCCTTCGGTGATCACGGCCATCGAAATCAAATTTTGGTTCCCAGTACCGGTACCTTGTCTTTGATATATATTATTATTATTCCAGTGGCAAACGCTTCTCATCAAAATCACATATCATAAATTTGTGATACATCGTGCTGGAATCTGGCGCTCGTCAAAATAATGAAATCGAAGAAATGGACATTTTTCTGCCAGTTTGGCAATTTTTATCGAATTTTTGTTTGTTTGGCTCAACACCTTTAATGTCCGTATAAAACACGTGTCTGTGTGAATTTGACTGGAAAACGTTGATTTAAGGCACAAAACGTTAGATTTTCAGTCTTAACGACTCTCAAGCTATTGAAGTTACCAAATTTTGGCGGCCATTTTCTTGGTTATTTTACCACTGAAAACAGGCGACCCCACCTTCTTCAATAGCAAATTTCTCGACTTCTATCCAAGATAGATTGGTATTTATTTCATTGAAAGTACAGCAAATTAATAAGCTTTTTGATGATACCATTAAGTCCACATGACTGAAAATTGACGAGCGCCTGATTCTACCGCTTCGTGACACTTGGAGGTAATCTGTGCAGTTGTGTAGACAAACTGAACTAACAGCTGCACAGAGAAAACTCACACTGACACTGGCAGGTTCATGTTTTACATTTCAAAATTGTCTCCTGTAATGTTACTATAGCAATAGATTATAATCATATGCTCTTGCTATTGAAAAGACAATGCGGTGTAGTTTATTGTGGATCAGAATGTTAAAGATAAGATAAAACTTTATTGTCCCTGAGGGAAATTTTTCTTGGCTGTACAGGACCGTAAAAACTAATGTAGGTATACATAGAAATTAAATTATATATTACTCGAATTAAAATTCAGTATGAAAAGAAAAGTAAAGCTGACAATAATGTACATATCACATCAGATGCATCATTCGACCCTTTTTCATGGCCACCTGTAACAAGGAATAGGCTTGGTTACCAGGTGTTCTGGTGTGATCTACACCTTCTTTCATATCATTCAAACATCTTTCGTCCTTATCTCTCCTCCTTCTTCTGTTTGCTCGTTATTCTCTTGTAACATTTTAAATCTTCGGCACTTCTATGACCTGTTTATGTTGCAAGTGCCATAAAACTCTTACTAATAACTAGAGAAACAAGAAAATAGATTGAGATCTCAGTGACACTTACGAATGAAAAAAAGGAGAAGAGAAGGCTGCGCAAAAGCATCCACCGCCGACTGCCCGTTTATCATTACTGTGTTGACTAAGGCATGCATTTAGGCTGGCTGCCACAATACATATGGATCTTTAGCATATCATATCCATGTTATCATTTCCTCACTGAGCTGATCAGCAGGGTTTATGTTGTACCTGAGGCCTTACTAGATGTGGACGTGCCATGTCTTTGTTCACGCTATGTGTATTTATATATATATATAATATGATATATTTATGCAACTGTATCATTTTTGATTATTGTCGTATGACATTTTATTGTGTTTGTGTATGGTAGTGTAGTTTTGTAAGTGTTTTGTGTGTGTGAGTGTGTGTGTGTGTGTGTGTGTGTGTGTATATGTGTGTGTGTGTATGTGAGTGGGGTGTGTTTGTGTGTGTGTGTATGTGAGTGGGGTGTGTTTGTGTGTGTGTGTGTGTGTTTGTATGTGTGTTTTATGCTGCCATGTTACAGGACATTTCAATAAAACTTTAAATATGTATTGTATTTCATCTCGTAAAAGAGAAATTCTTAGATGCTGTGAAGATGGAAACTAAGTACGCAAGACAACCCCCCCTGACATTTAAAATAAGTAAAAAAGACAGCTTTCCAGCCGTGTGTATTTTATTTTGCAAAGTAAAAGGACTTTGATCTTGGAATACATTTTTGGTGGGTTCATGCCAAATAGAAATGATGGACCAAGCTATTGGACAGTGGTGATATAAAAAGAGAGACAAAACAAGATTTATTTTTAAAGATAGAGTAAAAAGACATTTCTTGAGTTTGACTTTTTTATTATTGACTTTTTGTTGTAATGCATTTGTGTTTACTCTGACATTTTACAGATTTATGTATACTATGTTTGTTGGGTTTTTATTATTGCAACCTTATTTAGAGGTAAACTGTGTGTGTGTAAAATTTAATGTTTGGTGAATTTCAGGTTATGCTGAATGACATCATCTGCTGTGTGTGCTTGAGGCCTTATGGATTATGTTAGTACTGGTTCGAACCAAACTAGGACCTTGTGTTCATTCATGAAATAACATTTATTTCACGTGTATTACCTTAATGTCATTCAAATTTGCTTTTATGGACCGACACATGACTGCTGTAGAACTGCGTCAAGATGTTTTTTTGTAAGAGCGGAATACATTGTTATTTCCTTTATATGATAGTACTGTTATATTATGAAAGGGAGAATGATTAGTTAAGAAAGGACCATTTGAGAGAGAAAATGGATAGTTCTGAAAGGAACACATAAGAGAGGGAAATAGTTAGTTCAGATAGGAACATTTGAGAAAGAGAATGGTCAGTTGAGAAAGGAACATTTGAGAGAGACTGTAGTTAAGAAAGGAACATTTGAGAGAGACTGTAGAAAAGGAACATTTGAGAGAGACTGTAGAAAAGGAACATTTGAGAGAGACTGTAGTTAAGAAAGGAACATTTGAGAGAGATAATAGTTAAGAAAGTAACTTTTAAGAGAGGCAATAATTAGTTGAAGAAGGAACACTTTTCAAAAGTTAGTGACCCTGGCTTGTGATGTGTAGCCTAAAGTCATTATAGGATATGGATGGTTCTGTTCAAAAACATGGATTTACGTTTCAGGATAACGATATCCGGAAAAACTCCTGAGCTCTGCGAGAATGGAAAGTTCTAGACTTGTTTTCACCCAAACTTTTAGTTTCTTTAATCCTGAAAGTTTATGCCCTCTTTTATGTATGAAAGCCAGCCTGTGTTCTTCTTGTTTAGCAGTCAGAATGTACTAGAAATCCTTTTTTGTCAAGATTGGTACCCTTGAAACATGAATGGCAAACCTTGAAGGTCTGTGTTTATTGTGTGTGTGTGTGTGTGTGTGTGTGTGTGTGTATGTGTGTGTGTGTGTGTGTGTGTGTTTGTGTGTGTGAGTGTGAGTGTTGTGTATGTGTTTTGTCGTACTTGAAGTTTCATGAAATTTTTGAAAATGTTATCTCATGGCACAAAGTTATCTGCATAATGATCAAAATACGTATTTTACAGGAAATCCGAAAAATGCAGTTCTGTACTGAGTTTAATGTGTATAGTCTTGCATCAAGGAGGTCACACATGTGAAAAAGCAGACTTTGAGAAAAACAGAAAAAGAACAGAATTTTTAAAGAGGATTTTTAGTTCAATATGCGCTTTTCAAAGACCTTTTTAGGCCATTTAGGGTATTTTTTCCAACAGTTACGACATTGTAACCCGATAGAACAGATGTTGAAGTATGTTTGTCTGCAAAAAACAAAAAAATAGAAAATTTGAACCATTTTATCGATATTCTCTTGGATCGCCGACCGGGGTCTTCCCATAAATGAAGCTTTCAGAGCTGCCGGGGTAAAGAAAAGGTGGGTGGATTTCCCAGTTAGAGTTCTTAATTACCAAGTATCAAAATTATTGCAGTTTATGCAGATAAATATCAAGGCTTTCCATTTGTCAAAGTTTCCTTGTCTTATAAAAGGCTAGCAGTCATGCCTTTGGTCCAAACTTTATGCAGATCCATAAATTAGTAGGTGTTACTATTTTGTAAACTGTGTCGATTGTCTGTTACGTCATGAGTTTGTGCTCTTACATTGATATCGGTGTTCTTTAAAAGATGAGTTTGTGTTCCTGCATTGATATCGGTGTTCTTTAAAAGATATGCCTTATATTTTACTCTATTTTTATATCCTGCTCTGTAAAATGATTTCATGCACGTAATAATATTATTAAGCCCATGTGATTTCAGAAATGTATTTTAATTGGCAGTTTTGCATCAATATTGTTCACCCGAACCTTTGGTAAGAATTCTTGTGTTTGTCATCGTTCATATCTTTGCTCGAAATGGATGCAAGGAAATACTTGGAATGTGTTTTGTTGTCTGTTGTATATGAATATGATTATGGACTAGCTTCCAACAAATTCAGTTTAGAGAAGTTTGTCAAATTTTGTATGGTGGAAGGAAGGATTTTATGAATTGCAACACATACTGGCTGATTATGCTGAAAAGTAAAATGGTTAGTTATTTCCCTCTGAATTTAGTACAAATATAATGCTGTGTAGGTCTAAAAGTGAAAAAAAGAATTTAATAGTCATTTCATTAATTAAAACTTTGGTCTATTTTGTTTCTGTACTAATGTGTTAACACTGTGGTGCTGATGAGGACTCCTTTTTGAAATGTAATAAAAGATATTTATTATGTGTTAACTCAATTAAAAGTACAATGTACTTCACATTCACTACAAATCATTTTGTCTATTTCTCCAGTATATTTTTTTGTTCCTCCATATCTGATGAACATAAGTTTCAAATCTCAGTTTACTGGTTTCCATTCTATCTGTAGTTTAAGACATAAATTGTGAGGCATGGTGGTGGAATCAGGCGCTCGACAAAACAATGAAATCAAAGAGACTGGCATTTTTCTAGGTTTTCGGCCAATTTTGTCGAATTTTGTTTTGGTTGCCAGGCACCATTTACGTACTTTAAAAAACGCATATCTGTGTGGATTTTACCAAAAAACATTCATCAAAGGCATGAAAAATGTAAATTTCCAGTTTCCAAGAAATCTCAAGCTTTGGAAGTCGAAAAACTTTGGCAGCTATTTTCTTGCTAATTTTACCTCTCATACCAGGTGATCCCCCACCTCCTTCAATTGCAAATATCTTGATTTCTATTCAAAATAGGTTAGTGAATTTTTTCTTGCCACATGCAAGACAAAGAATCAAGCTTTAAGATGATTAATAACATTTACATGTCCAAAAGTTGACGAGCGACTGGTTCCACCACGTGGCCACACAATTCTTCATGATTACATGTGTACTTTCATAGCGCTGCTGTCTGGGTTATAATGCTTAAGTTCTTTGCCTTTTCCGGAAAAAGATATATGAGTTTGATTCTGTGTTGAAAGGATGTTTAATTGAGTATCTTAATCGTTCTGTTGGAATGTATCTAAGACAGCTTTCGATGACCCTGATGGGGGTGTTTATGTGGCGTGGTTACCTCCAGAAAATAAAGAATGGGGGGGGAGAGAGAGAGAGAGAGAGAGAGAGAGAGAGAGAGAGAGAGAGAGAGAGAGAGAGAGAGGGGGGGGGGGGGGGGGGGTGTGATGTAGGGTAGAGTAGAGTATTTGCTGCTTAATTTGTCAGATTTCTGGCAGACCTTCACGTCTTGCTGGTTGAGTATTTGAATGTGAAGAGTAGGATTCTGGAATGACCTGATAGACCTTTTCCTACATTTTGCTTCGTAAAGAGTATTATTTTCACTTTTTGAGTAAAAGCTGCTCTCTTTTTATCCTGTTGCCTGTTGTACTTACTTTGTAATTTTCTTTTAAAAGCTTTTCTTTTCAACCAAAAGATATTTTATAATTTTTCAAATATTTTTTTTTAAAGCTTTTCTGTTCAGCTAAAAGATACATAGGTCTAGTACTGCTGTTTAATTACTTATTTACTCTCTTGTAAAGGATTTCACTAAAGATTTTTTTTTCTCCATGTTACATGTCTTGTGCCAAAAACCCAAACAAGTAGCCTACCTAAAAGGGCGCAATTGTTCACCATGGTACTTTGTTTGATTCTTTTAAGTTTTTAGAAGCTGTCTCAAGTTTTCGTGACATTGAAGTCTAGTGGTTAGGCTACTGCACTAGTAATTATGAGATGGTGGGTTTGGGAATTAGAGACTAAGCTCTATCTAACAACACACACACACACTCACAAACACACACACATGCACATACACACCCACACACACTCGCACGCCCGCATGCACACATACACTCACACACACACACACACACACACACACACACACACACACACACACACGACTCACACACCTCCTTCCAAATCCTCATTTATCTTCGTTCCCCTTTGCTTCTGTCTTGTAGCAGTTGCACTGAAGTACTATCGTTTCATTGCTTGGTATTTATCGCTTTTCATGTATGGCTTTATTTGTTTTCTTTTCTTTTCATATGTTTGAAGTGATTTTTTGTGTGGGTGGTTTGTTTTATGCAGACTTTGCTTTCTCTTTCATACTTTTTGTTGTAATTGTTCGACTTCCAGGGCGTTGAATAAGGCCCTTTGAAATGCTCTTACATGTCCAAATAGTCATTACATGAAAGCGAGTGACTTATGTAAACACAATTGTTTGTTGCCTTTCCGTTTCACCCCCCCCCCCCCTGATTTTTTTTCTTTCTTGAAGAGTTCAGAAAGGATTTGATGCTTGAAGTCTCCAGTGATTGTATGCTAGAGTTCTCCTGTATGTGTCGTTGTGCTGCACTGTTTTAGTTCTTCTTTTTTTATCCCGTAATATGATTGCACAAGTTGAAGATACAACTGCGAGTGGTTGGCAGGTGCTCTGGTGTGGTTTGCTCCTTCGTTCTCCTACTGTCCTCATCTCTCCTCTTTCTTTTTTTGTGTTTGCAACTCACTAATCTTCGGCACTTATACTACCTAATTGCGTTGCAAGTAAGTGCCGTAAAAATACTCTTACTAAAACAAAAGGGCGAGATACAAGTTTTGTTCAAATCTCCTGAGTAAACATGTCGTCTGCCGTATGTCGTCCTGTAAGAGCCAGTTCCACATTGGTACGCGATTTATGAGTTCTTGGCTTTACTGTCAGTTCTGTGGTAATTCTTGTTGCGTCGTCCAAGTTGTAACAATATTGAAATCCATTCCGCACATCTCAAGATGAGCTAATTTGGAAGCATACAGCTATGATAAGTGAAACAGTTTTTTGCTTTTTATAGCGATTTTAAGGCGGGGAACTCAATGAAACTTATACAGAAATGAAGCCCGTGATACTCGCTTTCGATTGGTGAAAAGACATTTTCGCTCCAAAATCATGATACGCGGATCTGGCTCTAAGAGGACGATATGCTTATGACCTTTCTGTAAGAGGCGTAACTACGTACAATGAACGCGTTTGTTTCAGTATTCACTATAATATTATATCATCGTGCTGTTTCAAAAGTTACCAAAGTTCTCACGTGGACAATCCAAGTATTAATTTCTACTATGAATTGTTCCCATTTTGATATAATAATATATTTTTTGAATGTGAATGTTTTTTGCTACTTGTTAATGATTTTGGGGGAAAAACGTTAATCCCCAAGACAAAAACAAAAAACAAAAACATGCAGCAAAAAAACAATTATCGTATGGTTATAATGTTTATCAAATGCTCGCAAAGTATTTAACTGAAAATTAAAAGAGCGCTACAAATGTGATTTTTTTTTTTTTTTGGTGGTAAATGATGCTTTTGTGTCTTGTTTCATATTGTTTTGTCCGGTTGGGTTCAAGTGTATGTTTGTGAGAGATGAAAAAGCAAAATGTGAGGCAGCGTGATGGAAACAGGCTCTCGTCAATTTTTGGGATATAAAGTTATTGGTATCATCTTAAAGCTTGTTCACTTGTCTTTATTTGGATGAAAAAAAATTCCATTATCTTGAATACAAGTCGAGATATTTGCGAATGAGTGAAAC
>NW_004798237.1:222524-224198 GCF_000002075.1 Aplysia californica | reverse complement strand
GTGTGTGTGTGTGTTTATGTCTAAGGATATCTGGATTCTTGATCTCAAATGAACCTTATGCGTTGTTGACATTTTATTCTTTTTTCAAAGCTGAAAATAACTGTGTGAAGTAAAATTTACGCAAATATGCTACAACGGTAAAAGTAACAAGCGTAATCGTTAATCCTATCTGTACGTCGTGTTTTACTAACGTACCCATACGACGGGGGAAATCTGTGCCACCACTTTCCAAAAAGAAAACTTACTAGTTAATCCGATCCGTACGCTTTGCAAAGCAGTCTGTCAAAATGATTTGTTGAGAAATACTGGAAGTTTCAAAGAGATCTTCGTGCAAGAAGTATTCTAAAATGGGAAGAATACACCCCGGGTGTACCAAATGACCCCATGGCGTACGGATAGGGTTAAACAAGGAAGATACACTTGTCGGTTAATTGGGAAGAGTCACACAAAATTGAAGAGGAAAAGAAAAAGCAAAGTGAACAACCATGGGTGTTTTTTACTTTTAGTATGCCTACAACAAAGAGAAATAAACCTGAAGATAATGAAAAAAAAACCCTGTGATAACCCACGGGCAAAGAGAATAACTTATTCCTAACGGTGCCATTTCATGGAGTCCTTAATTCAAGGCATTTATTTCTACACAGATTCCATTTCTGTGTAGAGTAAAGTAGTAAGCGTATTTCACACAACGGAATGTTTTATGTAGCTTTAACTTTAAGTTAACGATTCATATACATACATCACAGAGATTGATACCAACGGGCGCACTTAAAAAACTATTACATCTAGATCTAGATTTAATTCGTATTGAAGTAGCACGACGCGACAGCACGTCTATAAACATCCAACGGTTCAGTTTTGATTTTAAACATCGATACACATGTTCTAGGCCTATCTCTTTAAAGTAAACACCAGGCACAAAAAGTTTATGCAGCACTCTCATTCGAACATTTCTGCCGCCTTTTTTTTTTGGTAAGTGTTTTATGGGGCACTAGGTACAGTTGAAGTAAAAAGTATTTTGTTTGGGCTCTAAACTAAGTATACTGGGATTCCCAATAACCAATGCAATATGGGTCAAGAAACAGAAACACACTATCCCTACATAATTTCACTATCAATTTTCTGAATTCTTAAGATGCAATGGGTTCGACAGACCAAAATTCGCTCAAATTCTATGCAGGATCTTGAAAAAGATTGAATTGATACAGCGTTGATATTTTCACCAAGTGTTTATGTATATACGACCTGCAATGTACTAAAGATTTACTTTCCTAAGTCTCATACTTTTCTTGCAACGTCCCTTTTAGTGTCATATACGATACTCGGAGAAAAAAAATTGATCACAAATCAGAGTGATATTGTAAATCTTTTTTTTACACTGACAGAATACTTATTACACTATCACAATAACCTTTTAGTACGTTGCAAACATATTATCTAGAAACAGTCATACAAAGTGTGTTTGAGCTGTGACATGTACTTTCAGAAATATCTCTGCACAAGTGACCCACCCCCTAAGAATATCATACTGGTCTATTTCAACACAATGTTAAAAAAATGGCATGTGTGAGCACTTTATAGATGTTTTAGACACCAGAAAATATTTACAATCAATAAAGCAGATGTTGCTCTACTTAAATAGTCAGACATCGCCTTTTTCTGACTGTTGGCTAC
>NW_004798237.1:220377-222156 GCF_000002075.1 Aplysia californica | reverse complement strand
CAGACAGACAGACAGACAGACAGACAGACAGACAGACAGACAGACAGACAGACAGGCAGACAGACAGACAGACTGGCAAAGAGTGAGAGAAAGGGAGGGGGGCGGGGGTTGAAACCATGAGAACACACTCTATTAGTTTGTATCGACAGCAGCTGCTGCAAGAAATCCCTGCTGAGGATTGGAACAAATGATAAACGACGTCAATACCGAACAATAATAAAATAGAACCTTTATTTGCATTTTACTCCCTTTTTAGATTTACAATTTTGACAACAGTTATTACGAGGGATTTTGCTGCTCTAGCTAAGGTAATAGATCAGAGAAAAGGTGGGAACAACACCTGTCCTCCACTACATTCGAAGGTAAACAATCAGGTGGTTTGGACAAATACAGAAAGTATCAGGGTACAAGGGAAGAGGAAGACCAAAAAAAGACCTGGATCCAGGGTGTGAAGCATACCATGAAAACATACAATATCCCAGCCAGCCAGGCCATCAAACTTGCCAGAGACATGAAGCTCTTTCTCTCCTTGACGCCCTAGAGGTACAAGAGGACGGATAAAGTAAAACAAGTAAAGTAAGTTAATGTAAGAGTTTTTAGACATCAAAGCTTAAAGGACATGTATAAACTTAAGTGTCCGTATCAAGTTTGTGGGTATCTTCCGCCCCCCCCCCTCCCCACTGACTTCTTTGTCTGAAAAAATGCTCCGGCTCTGACAGCCTCAATAGCTTGTTGTTTTTGTTGTTTTGTTGGGGTTTTTGGTTGGTTGTTGAGGATGTTGTCTTTTGAGTTGTTGTTTTTGCTGTTTTTGTTGGGGGGGTTTTTTGGTTTGTTGTTGTGTTTGCTGCTTTTTTGGCAGTTTTTGCTATTTATTTTTGTTGTTGTTTTTATTTGTTATGTCTATGGTTACAGTTGACATACCATCATCCTTGCTGACTAGCGTGGTGAATCATGGACCTCCACGTCTATCTGTCTTGCGTTGCAGCGATGGTGTTATTGTTCTAGCTGCTCCTAGCCATGTTGTCAACTTGTCCAATATCTTTACTCTCTCTCTGCCTCTGCCTCTCTTTCCATCAAACTTGCCTATAATTGTTACAATATTCTCCAATGCTTCTTTCCGCATTGTGTGTCCAATAGAATTTGCCTGTTGACATATAACACCCTCCAAAGCACAATGAACGCCATTTTCAATGCGGGACATTTGATGCTCGAGCCAGGACACCAGAAATAAGATTACAATTGCTCGCGTTTAAGGACAAGCGGGCTAACCCAGATTTCGGGGGTTTCCAGAAATCTTGACCTACACCAAAAGTGGACATAGCCCTACGTTTAGGAGAAGTTTGGTTTCATTGATGTGTATATTTGTTTGGTTATTGACAAAACTCTCCTTATATTTTGAAGAAACTGAACTAGATCTAGGGGCAAACACTTTTCCTTCGATTTTCGCAAAACAGCATTTTTCGGGATAGCCCCCATGACCAAATAAGATACCAATTATAGGCCAACTATTATTATTTTACTTCGAGTTGGAGATTGGGATCCTTTTCGGATTCGAGCCTCGGCCTTCCGCGAAACAATTCAAGTTCATCCGCTGTAGCCTTCACTCTGCTGGAATAATAGTATGGGTGGTGTCGAATCAGCTTTCTTTCTTCTTTGTTTTTTTTTTTGTTTCTTTGCTCGCAAATTCTTCATCCTTGTCGTGTATTACCCTAGTCTTTGTGCGCCCCCTTTATCTCAGTAATGGTAATGATGGCAGACACTGACACTGAACAAAAGGGG
>NW_004798237.1:211849-214442 GCF_000002075.1 Aplysia californica | reverse complement strand
GTGTTAGCAAATTTTACATTTTAGGGCATTCTTTTCCACAATGGCTTAGGCCTACTCCCGGTTCATAATCAAGTTGAAACATGAGAGTCAGATAGGCTTGGGTTACCTCCACCAAGCACACTCACATTCATCCCGGCCTCCTCCATGACGTAAGCACTATACTGGTCCACCATACACTGTGTCTTATTTATAAACTTTTGGATAGCGGAGTCGCTCCACCACTGCTCCAGGTTTCCGGTCTTGTCGTACTGTCTACCTGAGAAAAGCATAATGTTTATAGGATTCATTGACATTTCGTCCTGTAAGGGCCAGATCCGCGTGTCATGATTTTGGCGCGAATTTTTTTTCTCCAATCGAAAGAGCGTATCATGGGTTTCATTTCTGTATAAGTTTCATTGAGTTCCCCGCCTTAAAATCGCTATAAAAAGCAAATGACTGTTTCACTTATCATAGCTCTTTGCTTCTAAATTAGCTCGTCTTGTGATGTGCGGAATAGATTTCAATTCGATTTTGTTACAACTTGGATGTTGAAACAAAAATTACAACGGAACCGATAGTAAAGCCAAGAATCCCCAAATCGCGTATCATATGATATGCTTTTAAGGCTTGATCGTTTCCAGTGTGTCGAAAATTCATACACACCTGCATTAATCAGTTTTTTGTTCCTTCTGAAAAATTCGTTAAAACCTTAATACGTGGAATTGGCTCTTATAGGGTGATTTCCTTCCCTGGTGCAATCATGTTTTGCAGTAACTACTCATAGCCACAACTCATCGGGTTGCTTTTACTGTATAATTATTGATTCTCTTCAGTTACTGGTTACTTGGGTGGAGAATAGGTACAATGCTATAGCTGCTCCTCCCTCCTCTCCAGAACCCATGAAACGGATGGCTTGCTGATCGTGCCACTTATCAGCTGGTTGGATATTCCAGGGTTCCTTCAGTTTTCAGCTCTTTTCTTAAGTTGCCTTAACTTATTACTTTAAGTAAGTGGAAATCACGACCCAGCATAAGCTTCTGATAAGGAAAACTTGGGTTTACAAATCATTTTTCCCTGCACAACTTCAGAGGACCATGATATGATGCAGACCAATGACAAGGCACCTGTTGAAACATGTTGATTTCCTTCTTTACATTGTGGTCATCATTGTCGACGTCTCCCTCCCCTCCCCTCCTCCGCTATCTCTCGCTCTCCCTCTCTCGTTCTCTCTCTCTCTCTATCTCTCTCTATATATATATCTCTCTAGTTCCCTCCCCCCCCTCTCTCTCTCTTTCGTTCTCTCTCTCTCTCTCCCCCTCTCTCTCTCTCTCGTTCTCTCTCTCTCTTTCGTTCTCTCTCTCTCTCTCTCTCTCTCTCTCTCTCTCTCTCTCTCTCTCTCTGTGTGTGTGTACACGATCAAGTATATATACGTACCTCTTTCGTCAAAGCCATGAGTTATTTCATGTCCTATCACCATGCCAATACCTCCATAGTTAAGGGACCTGGACAAGAATGACAACTTTTTTCAGATACAAGAGACCCTTATTAAAGTGTTGTAATAAGACGAATCATATAGTAATAGAATAACATTTAGGAAAATACAATACTATGGTCAATTAAAACGATATAGGACCATTGAGAAAAAGGGGTGCTTGAAGAAAGGATGGGGGACCGGAGAGCCAGAGGAGACAAAGAGTGGCGTGGATGGACGACATGAAAACATGGACTGGCCTGGGTATAGCAGAATGTGCAGCGTGAATGATGGAGGGTCATTATACAGCAACATCTGAGTCAGAGATGACACCTCCAGGTATAGCAATATTCCTGTCAGAGTCGTGCCAGTTCTGCCTACCTGTCTGCCTGTCGATCTGTCCGCCTACCTGTCTATTTGTCAGTCTGTGTACCTGCAGGTCTCTCTCTCTCTCTCTCTCTCTCTCTCTCTCTCTCTCTCTCTCTCTCTCCTCTCTCTCTCTCTCTCTCCCCTCTCTATCCCTGTCTGTGTGCCTGAAGGTCTCTCTCTCCACCTCGCCTCTCTCCCTTCCTGTCCCCCCTCTCTATTTCTCTCCCCTCTCTCCTTAGACTTGCTCTGCTGTAAAGGAGGGTCAGAAAGACCAAAAGTGGAGTTTTCAAGGGGCTTTGGGGGGGGGGAGGGGGGTGAGGAGAGTGTGGTGGAAGAAGGAGTAGCGTTTTACCTTAAATCCGTTGTTAATTTTAGTTTCGTAAAACAATGTAACATTATGTCCTGTAAAGAAAGTAAACAGTAAGCATAAACAATGTCGGTGACAAAAACATTCGCTTACTTTGGAAAATCTTTACTGAAAAACGGGGGCTGAAGAATTCCGGCTGGAAACGCTGTAAGTGCAACACATAGGGGTATCATTAAATAAGACACCACACTCTCCACATGAACAAAAATCAAAAACATTTTTGACAATTATAATTTGTTATATATATATCAATAACACGTCTCTTAATATTATACCAACACCTAGCTTCCTTAATCCAAGAGACTGTCAAACTTCCCTAAAACTATGACAACGTTTCCTGAATACGTTTTTACTTTCGTTATTCTCTGTAGTTGTCCATGTTGTTTTTTTAGTTAGTTAGTTTTTTT
>NW_004798237.1:197178-210938 GCF_000002075.1 Aplysia californica | reverse complement strand
AGAGAGAGAGACAGACAGACAGACAGACAGACAGACAGACAGACAGACATACAGACAGACAGAGAGACAGACAGACAGACAGATAGACAGACAGAAGGGGCGAGAAGTTGATCCAACACTTCGAGATTTTCGGGTATAGTGTTGAGAGGGAAAAAAAGGGGGGTGGGGAGGTGCTTAGATCTCCCATCGCACATAACTCACCAATCTCGTTGTTCACCGGGTAGTAATAGGCGTTTACAGTAGCGGGGGTCATGAACCACCTGAAAAGTCAACAGTAATCATCTTACTTTTAGTTTTAGTTTTTAGTAAGAGGTTTACGACACTTGCAACACAATAAGGTCATACAAGTGCTGAAGAATAGATGTGTTACAAGATAGTAACATACACAAAAAAGAAGGATGGGAGATACAGACGATAGATGTTGATAGGAAAGAAAGTCTGCGGTAAAAAACTCACAGGTCCAGAAAGAGCGTCAGATACTAATAAGTATGGAAAGTAGAAATACGCAAAAAGATGGGCTGATAGAGAGGCAACAGACAGACAGACAGAGGAAAGTGGGAGGTGAAAAAATGACGATATAGAGACACCAGACAGACACGAGAGAAGTACCACAGCCCTATAATTATAATAATAATAGGTAGCTTTTGTATAGCGCAAATCCCCGCTCAACAGCAAGCTCTATAATATGCGCTTCATAGTCAAATCTATACTATTACCCCAGAAGACCTGAGAGCATTCTGAAGCAACCTCAACTTTCTGGGAAGCATACAGTGCAAGCGGCCATTTATAGGAGCTAAAACACTAACATACTGAAAAGATCTTCCGCGGTCTATGGCCATGTACTCATTTCCCCATGGGTGAAGGGAGGACAATTTCGTGTAAAGTGTCTTTCCAAGGACGCAACGTCGGGCCCACGGCTCGATCCTCCGAACCCGCAACCTCACGAATACGAGTCCGGTAGGCTAACCACTAGGCCAACAGAGACATCAGATAGACAGAGAAAAGAGGGAGGTGGAAAAGATGACGACAGTCCCACACACCAGAGACATCAGACAGACACGAAAGAAGCACGACCACATACGCGTTAGTGTCCACTGGCTGCCTCAGTTGTCGCATCAGGGAGTCATGGCTCACTTTCCCTATCATTACGTTGTTTTCGAAGTACTGGTACCTTGTAAAAGTAAACTGGAGGAGCGAAACAAAACATGAATATTATGATTAAAGATGTACGCTATTTTTCAGTTTCTTTTAGTTTTGTTTTCGTAAGGTTTTACGGCGTTCGCTACTGCATACGGTCATATGAGCGCCAAGTTACATTTTACATATGAATTTCTGTTATACCTCTCTGCTATAAGGCTTTATCTAAAAAGGCCATAGTTTCCGAAATAGGTTTATAAACCAGCCCCCCCCCCTCAATGACAGTGACGTGATCTCGCTGAGATGACTTTTATGTTTAAAAAACACTTCCCTGCTCTTCACACTCTTAAACTCTTAATTAACAAAAATCCCCATAGTCACTTGAACTTAGTAGAGTAAGTCAAGAAAAGACTAATTACTTACCGTAAGGGACAGCAAATCCCAAACACTGAGTTTTGCAGAGATAAGGTCTAAAACTGAACATTGAGGAACATCATAATAAAGAATTGACATTTGTTACATAAGGTATTAATCACAACAGATAGGCAGCAATTGACGTCTAAATGTTCTACCATCTGAGAGCAGATGATCAATTTTAACAAACATCTTAACAATTATCATCTGAGTATGATTTACTACGATAGAGAGTCGTAACAATTACCTGATACCAACTTTTGTCAAAACCACTTAGGGAGTACAGGGGAAACTCGACGGCAGCCACACACTGGGAATTGTGAGGGTGCCAATTTTAAAAGTTTGTGGACTCATAACTTCATATTTATTTTAAAGGTGGTATATTGTTAAATGTTGTGGAATTGAAAATCTAACAACAATAATCAACTAGCAGTTGAACAGAAATACAGTTAGTTATGAGTCAACGAGAATTCAAAATTGGTACCCTCACGGTATTCAGTTTGTGACTACCGCCATTTTTCCCTTGTAGACTTCACTTACGTTTGAGTAAACCTCCTCTAGATACGTGTCGTTTCTCACAAACTCCGGGTAACCAATCTTGGACTGAATGACGTCGTTCTGAAGATACAATCCAGAAGGAAACATTTGTGAGGCAGCGTGGTGGAATCAGGCTCTCGTCATATTTGGGGCATGTAGAGTTATTGATATCATCTTCAAGCTTGTTCACATATCTTTATTGGGAGGAAAGAAATATCCATTTATCTTGAATGCAAGTCGAGATATTGGCGAATGAATGAGGTGGGGGTCACCTGTTTTCAGAGGTAAAATTAGTGAGAAAATGGCCGCCAAAGATTAGTTATTTGCTTAGCTTAAGGGTCCGTAGTAACTAAAAATTTACATTTTTTGTGCCTTTAATCAACGATTTTCAAAAAAATCCTCGCAGAAATGAGTTCTTTAACGGGCATGAAAGGTGTTGAGCCAAAAAACAAAAAAATTGATAAAAATTTACAAACCTGGGGAAAAATGCAAGTTTCTTCACTTGGATTATTTTGACGAGAGCCTGATTCCACCACGCTGCCTTACATTTATTTTATTCCATTTCTACGACACTTTTACTCCATGTCTACAACATACAAAGTAAATGGTTCACCTCTAAAGGTCACATAAGTTGTCTGATTTATAAGAGCGGGATGTGATTAAGCAAATACAACTAAAAGAGGAAAGTCATGACGTGTTGAGAAGAGGATAAAATGAGTGAAATATCCATCTAGGACGGATATTAACGTATTCGAAATGCGACGCAAACACGCTCGTTAGGAGAGACTTGTCTAGTTAAGTCTGTTATATCAAAGGGTACCCTGCTAAAAATCCCCAAAAACCTTTGCAAGTTTTTTCGAACATAACTGAGCCATAGTTCGAAACAGGCAATACATTTTTGATTTGAAAGCAAATTCTCAAAGGTTTCCAATATCCAATCCGTAGCGAACTTAATGCCCAGGGGAAAATAGCTTTGTTGGCGCTTATCTCTTACAAAACAACTACACAGTGAAATTGGAAAAGGTATGTGATCGCTTTTAAGCACAAGGGGGCTATCAAGAAAAATGCTGTTTTGAGAAATTCGAAGGTTACGTTTTGGGATCTTTATTCAGTCTTTTTAAATGAAAATGAGAGTTTTCTCTATAAACAAACAAATATACACACTACTGAAACCAAACTTCTCCTATAGGTAGAGTAAAGCCCACTTTTGGTGTAGATCAAGATCTCTGGAAACCCCCGAATTCTGGGTTAGCCCGCTTGTCCTCAAAAAGCGACCATATTATGATAATCGCTAAACTTTCCATATTCTCCTAATAACTAATTTTTTGAAGATGTACTAGTGTCAATGCATCATCAAGAAATTAGAAATTGAAATAATGGAAATGGAAACAGAAAGGGTTATTATGATATGTCTTTTCCAATTTCATTTTGCAGTAAAAGGTTAACAAAGCTGTGGTCGCTGTTTTTCGTAATCGGAATTAATAATGGCCACCTTTTCCCGAGCAAGTCTTTTCGTCTCCGGGTCCATCCAGGACAGCTCATCCACTAGTTCATCAAACGCAGTCTGGAGACCCTGTATCATATCGAGGGCCTAGGAAGTAGAGCAATTGAAAACATGGTCATTGTAGCGTCATTTCCTCTTCTTCTTCCTTGTTTTCGAGGACTGATTGTAACGTCAACGATTTAGCACGTAAGTTGTGAATTCTCTCTGATCAAATCTCACGACTCCCACTTTAATTAGACAAACCTGCCTCCTGAACTCTAGCAAGAACAATTCTCTTTGTGATATATCTTCATGGCCAAAAGTACTTAATGTCAACCACACCACACATTAGCTAATTATGACAATAATAATAACGATAATGATAATAATGTGACCATCTATGAAACTTAAAACAATGGGAGAAATGGCATTTGAATACCAAAACCCCAAGATCTGGAATGCTTTACCGAGTACTTTGAGAGAGATCAAATCTTTTGATTCATTCAAATGTCAGCTGAAGTCGTTTCTGTTTTTAAATTAATAAAATGACTATTTGGAATAATTTTCTTTAGTCAGAACACAACGTTTTATGTTACTGTTGTATGTTGTACTGTATTGTAAAGCGCTCAGAGCCTGTGTACTTTACTCGGGGTTGAGCGCTATATAAATGTCATTTATTTATTATTATTATTATTATTATTATTATTATTATTATTATTATTATTATTAATTATGATAATAATAACCATAAAAATAATAAAATAATAATAATGATGATAATGATGATGATGATGTTGATGATGATCATGATGATAATAATAATAATAATAAATAATAATAATAATAATAATAATAATAATAATAATAATAATAATAATAATAACAATAATAATAAATAATAATAATAACAATAATAATACGATGTTTACAGTCTCTAGCCCGGTAGCCATTACCACCAGGGTCGGGAGAGCATAATTCGTGTAAAGTAAAGTGTCTTTTTTTTCTTAGTTGGAATTCCACCAGACTGACACTAGACCACCGACGCCACTTTCTTGATGAAGGAGCCGATAGATATTGTGTTAAACATTTATTTCTTGAATTACTATCTTCCCAGTCATCTCTCTTCATGAGATCTTTAAACTATTGTTATTATTTTTTTGAATTCCCGACTCAAAATCTCATTGAAAATGTCCTTAAAAATGTTATATTTGTTGTAAACCCCCCAAAACAAAAACCAAAACAATAACAACCAAACCAAACAACAACCAGAGGGCGACCAACTCGTAGAATCCCTTTACCATAGATTTGGCTTCGGGTTCAAAGTACCGGTCGACAAAAACTTTGCCGATAGCGAAGCCAATTTGTCCTTTGGCAAAACGAGCGCAGACCTGGTCTCGCGGCTCCCCTTGCTGGATGCCGTACACAACCTAAGATAAATAATAATGGGACAATAATTATAATTCGGAATAAGTGTATAATTAAAAGCCTTCCAAATCAATCATAGTCTCACCGGGGATGCGAAAAAAGGTCAAAATCACTTAGTATATAGTCTTAAAAATGATATCGTCTAAGATATCTGTGAGTCACTAAGAAGACAAAAAAGTTCACAGAAGAAGAAGAAGAAGAAGAAGAAGAAGAAGAAGAAGAAGAAGAAGAAGAAGAACAACAACAACAACAACAACAACAACAACAACAGCAACGACAACAACAAGAAGAACGATAATAACTGTCTTAATATAGTAATATAGGGACACAATTGCCCAACCATTAAAAAAACAACTGAGACTCGCAAAGGGTCTGACGAGATCATACCTTGTAGTATTCAAACACAAGGGATCTGTAGGTCTGTGTCAAGGTTTCTAAGTAGCCCCCTGTTACACGCCAGAACACGTAGTTGGCTAACGTCCTGTTTGAACAAGGAAACAAAGCTGTTGGGTTTTTTCTTCAAGTAAAAGAATGTTTTAGTTTTAGTAAAAGTTTTACGGCACTTGCAACACAATATGGTCATATTAGTGCCGAACAATAGATGTGTTACAAGAGAGTAACAAACAAAAAAAAAGGAGGAGAGATAAGGAAGATAGATGTTTGATAGGAAAGAAGGAGCAAACCACACCAGAGCACCCGCCAACCTCCCACAAGTAAAACAATGACATTCATTAACGACATTCAAATTCTAGCAAGGAATATAATTAAGTATATTTCAATATTATGTCCCAATTCGGCCACATCGAGCTGCAATGTAATGGCTAAGAATCTTAAACATAAGAAATAATCACAGTGTTACCCCCCTACCAAAATAAAAAAAAAGAAAAAAAAGAAAAAAACCCCAACTACAATAACAACAGCAACAACAACAACAACAACACGTGTTACCAAAAACCGATAACTAAGACAGTGATACCAGCCGAGAAAATGGAATAGTTTTATGATAATGACAGAAGCCATGACGTTGTTACTTTTGCAAAGTTCTTTCATTAAAATGTATAATCATTAAAGATATTAAAAATATTTAGGAATAAATTAATATGCTTGGTTTTTTTTCTCGTTTTCTGTCGTTGTGTTTTGTTTTGGGTTTATATATGTGTGTGTGTGTATGTGCGTGTGTGTGTGTGTGTGTGTGTGTTTGGGAGTGGGGGGGTGGAGAAGGGGATTTAATAAGTCGTCGACACACGTGTTATTTACTTTAAATAAAAAAAGAACGCAATGGAAAAGATTTGCGCTACCTTTTCGGAGTGTTTCTGATGAGTTCCGTGAAATTTCTAAAGTAAGGAGGCGAGACATTGATGATGGTTTCATTTTCTGTGACGTCTGTGATTCCTACTTCCGGAGCATGCAGCAATGCGACCACGAACTGCATCATGTCCAATTCTGCCTGTCGTTCAGTTGTTGGTTTGTTTTTGAATACACAAACAAGCAGAAAATGAACAGAAAAAGGAAGGTAATGATACATAAATGCAGACTTCATACACAAGAAAGATCAAGAAACCTGACCACTCTCTGAATAACTATATCGAAAAATTAAACTTTCAATGAAAAATAAAAATCTAGTTTTACTACCCTCTCTTACGGACAAATTGTTAGTTTGCCTCTATAGCAATCGTTACTTTCAGATGTGTATCATATTTTAATACTGTTGTGGACTATCAGTATTAATGGACGAAACTGTATATTATTAAGTGAAAGCATAGTACCACAAGTCTGATATTCCTACAACAAACTTGCCTTATTCCATTCTTCGATTACTGCATACATTTTAATAGCTTGGTCGATGTCAATGGAGTATATATTTATTCTAAAGCAAGTTTTGGACCTTCTACTTGAAAGGCAAAATAATGTTCGTGTATTATTTTATCTATTTCTGTTTCTTTGAAAATAACTCTGTCAAATTATTTTGCACAGACTGCAAACTTCACATTTCTGTGAAGAGTCTAACGCGCTAGGGGTATACATTGTTTTTTGGAGTATGCACAGACTTTCCAACAAAGATGCCCTATGTCCTTTTTTCAGGGTGGTCATGATTGGAAATAAAATGCTAAATCAGGGGGATCAGTAGCTCAATAGATGTGGTGATCTACTGTAAACACAGGGGTCTGTTGCTCCATTCCCCTTAGCTTTTTTGCTCATGTTTTCTACACCGCTTGATACTAGGGTCGGTAGGTTGGAGCACTTAGTCTTCTCTGACAAAATAACAATCAAAAACAAAACGAGAACAACACCTAGGTTGCATGTGAAAATGTTGCATGTTAGAAATCCCTCGGTGTTTCTAAAAGCGAATGGACTGGTCTTTTCTAGCCGTCGTCCAGCCAAAATTCAAAAATTAATTTTTACCCATAACCCGAAGCCATTATTGTCTGTTTATCCTGCTTGTCAGCAAAATGATAATTCTTTGTTCTATACATATTATTATATAAAACGGTCATGTGCGTAATAATTATACGCTGCGCTATGAAGTAAAGATTTCACAGCCGATTATTTACTGAGCTCTAGTAAAAGAAGATTGATAAAATTGCCCAAGCAGTAACCACTGTGAGGCATAGCATTATGTACAACCACAGGGGTAGCAATGTACTAACCGAACTGTAGTTTGCATGGACTTCTCCCAACGTCATTGGGTTGTACAGGGCTTCTGGGTCCCATCTCTCCTCGGATGGGACAGAAATCTGTGGGGAGGGATTGACTTAAGAAATAGTCATTCTGTTTGACGTTCACAAATTGTATAGTAAATTATGCTTTCATAAACACCGTTGCAAAGATACCATACTTCACAATTAGTCTCAGACAATCTAGTAACAAGTAGGTAAACACAAATTGTACTCTTCAACTCATAGTTTGATGTTCATAAATCAAATCAAGAAGTTTACCCCCCCCCCCTGTCTCTGCTTCTAAATCCAAATACACCAGTGTGACCCCATTCATACTATTTGTGAAAACAAATAAAAATAAAATTCCCCAGAACCATTTTATCATCACCACCCGGTACCTTGCCGACTGGCGTGGGCGATCAGGGACCTCCACTTCCCTCAGTCCTACGTTGCAGCGATAGTGTCTGTTGTTCTTGCTGTTCCCAGCCATGTTGTTAACTTGTCCAGTATATTTTCCCTCAGTCTGCCTCTGCCTCTCTTTCCTTTAAGCTTGCCTGTTGTTACAATATTCTCCAATACTTCTTTCCGCGTTGTGTGTCCAATGAAATTTGTCTGTCGCTTTCGGATATTATTGGTCATAAACCATTTATTCATACTGTGCACTTAATACTAGGAATGTCATGAGTCTTAGGATACGGGGTGCACGTTAAGCAGTTATAATGGCGTCGGTGGCCTAGTGTTTCGGCTCTCAGACTCGCAACCGTAAGGTCGTGGGTTCGAATCCCGTCAGTGACCCGACGTTTTGTCCTTGGGAAAGGCACTTTACACAAATTTTCCTCACTTTACCCAGGTGGAAATGGGTACCCAGCTATAGACAGTGAAAGATCTTGTCAGTTTGATAGTGTTTGAGCGCGTGGAATCCGCAGCTTGCACTGTAAGCTTCCGCGGAAGCTGAGAATGTTTCAGAATATTCTCAGAGGGTCTGTTGGGGTAATAATAGTTTTAAAGCGCATAGAGCAAGCTCTTGAGCATGGATGCGCTATATAAATGCAATTATTATAATAATTATTGTTATTCGGCATCGTTCGGATGTTTACAAACTGTATAATATTATAGCTGGGACCATTCATTTCTCCTCAGTTGAGTTTATTTCATATAACAGTTGTAGTAGAGTAGATCAGATAAGATAAGAAACATCTTTATTGTCCAGATCCTGGCATATTGGTTTGGAGTTTCACCCCATACCCACATACATACACACACACTCACACACACACACACACACACACACACACACACACACACACACACACACACGCACGCACACACACACACACACACACACACACACAAACACACACAAACACACGCACACAAAACATTCACACACGCAGGCTTCAGTCATATGCATAGTATAAATTAACAGTGATATAAAAACTATTTGAGTTAAGCTAGATACACACTCAGTACTCTTATTGTAACTCAGTTGTATTCTGATGCATGCTCTAAGGTCATATGAATACTTGTAACAAGATGGTTAAGATCGAAGCATTTTGATGATGCTGAAAATTCAGATGACAAAATTGGTTGCAGACGTAGAGGAATGAGTGAGAGAGAGAGAGAGAGAGAGAGAGAGAGAGAGAGAGAGAGAGAGAGAGAGATGAACTACCTCTGAGGTAATTGTTTTAAATGTTCTATGACCAAGGAAACTCTAGTGTCAAACGTTAACAAAATGGCATATTGCCTTCACCTGTGCAAGCTGTATTTCGAAATCCACCAAGTCCGTCACATCTTGCTGGGCTGTGTCGGGGTCTGCGAACCCCAGTGTCTCGGTCACTTTGTAGATTAATGTCTGGTAGGCCATGAGCATTGTGTCATTCCTTGGGACCAGGTAGTACTTCTGACCCGGCATGCCCAAACTAGGTTGGTCCATCTGAAGAAAACCCCCCCATCCCAACAACCTTTTTAATCAGACTTCGTTCCTGACAAGGGCATCAAAATTGCTATATTCGCCTTAACAATGTTAATGGAAATTTTATTGAAGCACAGAAAGATCAGTATTTAAGTTTCTTAGATCATTCAAAGGCTTTTGATACAATTAGACGTGAAGAGCTATTTAAAACATCGGTAGAGCTAGACATAGATGGAAAAGATCTAAGAATTATCAAGACTTTGCACTGGGACCAAAACGCTATTATAAGAATCGATGGGGAATACAGTGAATATAAGAAGATAGGAAGAGGAGTGAGGAAAGGATGTGTTGCGTCACCAGACTCTTTAACATGTACAGTGAAACAATCCTCAGAAATATAGAAGAATGCTCATGTTTCAAAATGAATAGTGAAAATATTGATAACATCAGACATGCCGATTCAGACCAGATACTGTTGTAACGGAAAGTGAACGTAAAGGGGAAGTGAAGAAAACAATGAATGGTGATATCTAAAAGAGCAGTAAATTCTTTTAGTAATTTCTTAGTAAGTAAAGGTGAAAAAGATCAAATGAGTTCAACCGTTTGAATATCTACGATATAGTTATAACAACATCTTGTGACAAATGTTCCACAGAACTAACGATATCTAAAGATTGTTTCGATAAAATGAATAAAATAGAAACATCTAATGACTATCAAATTGAAAGTTCTGAAATGCTATGTTTGGTCAACCCTTCTATACGGCTGTACATGGTGGACAATCACTTAAGACAGTGAAAATAAAATAGAAGCAACAGAGGTGTGGTTTTGGAGGAAACTACTGAGACTATCTCGAAAGTCGCCTATGGAAACAGTCAGGAAAAGAAAAACGTAGTTTTTTGGGACACCTGAATAGACATAGGGGCCTTGGAAATCTTACTTTCACCGTGAAAATTGAAGACAAAAGAGGCAGGCGAAGGCCCAGAGTAACCTACTTGGAAAGCTTAAAAAGATGGACGACGGTGACACATCAGGATACTGTAGTGTTTTATTTTAAAGAGCATCAAAGTAAAGGAATGAATGGGAAACCATCATCGCCAAAGTCTGTGGCAGATTTAGCCGTTGATGATATAATGACTAGGAATCAAATAAAAAAAGTGTTTACCTTTTTACGCGCAGTGGGGAGGGGGGGGGGGGTCTTCAAGCAAAATATAATACATCATTCAAATATTTGGTGTCACTTACCGAGATATTTCTTATCAAGGAACAACGGGGGGAATTGATAAGAGTAATAATTATCATCGTCCAACATGCTGAAATGTATGCGAGTATACCATTGTAAAAATAATCCATGTTTTCAACAGTATAAAGGTATAACATTCAACTCACGTTAATCAAATTTTGATAAACAGGTCTCTTACCTTCAATATGTGTACACTCGAGTTCTTGTCATCTACTTGTGGATAGACGCCCACCAGGATGCTAAACCCTAGGTCGGTAGCGTTGAACAAGACGTCATTGAGGTCAAATGTGGCTTCGTTCCATGATGGAGAGATAAGAGGAGAGTCTCCGATGATGGTCTTGAGCCAATCCTTGAAGTGCTGGTCACCACGATTCTCCATGGTTTCTTTTAAAAAACAAAGAAGATTGAAATTCGGAAAAGCATTCTACAAGACCATAACTTTATTTTGATTATAATGATCTTGGTTTCTTGTCTGACATACACCAAATGTCAAAGTCAAAAAGTTTAAGCAGGGACCTAAGAAAAGTGTGAGAATACTTATTTCATGTAATATTTAACAACATAAGGTGTCAGTGGTAATAATACTCTGCTTTTTGAATTTTTTTCGCGTAATTTATGGACTTGTTAAAGCACAGCAAACAATAAACAAAGACATTCAAGATACCCAGAAAGTGGACGTTTTGGCTTTTTACTGTGTTAAGATTTTGTATCACATATCTTTGGCTTTTTCCTGTGCTAAGATCTTGTATCACATATTTTTGGCTTTTTACTATGTTAAGGTTATGTATCACATATTTTGCCTCCTCACTAATTCAGTGAAGATCACGCTACAGATTAGAGCAAGAATTCATACTTGTTGATATGGCGTTTCACTTGACGTAAGCTTTTTTACTTTAAGAGTTTGTTTCCCATTTTTGAAGGATTGCAATACATTGTTAATGTTAAAATAGGCATATTTCTCCCAGAAACTTACGAAGGTCACGACAGGACTGGTATAAGTTTCTGGCGCTCGTCACCGCTTTGAGGTCATCACTTGCTGGCGGTTCGTCCAAGATTCCTTAGAAAAAGACCATTGAAAAATTGTTCCTTGAAAAATACAGGGTGAGCCAAAAAAAGAAAAGAAAGAAAAACAACAAAAACAAGCCAATAAACAAAACAAAGAAAAAGAAAACCCCCCACACAAAACAACCCCTCCCCCAAAACAAAACAAAACCCAACCCCTTTACAACTTCTTTATTGTAAATGTTTTCTTCAACATTGAAGTTTCGTTTTTCAAATTTTAACACAGTATTTGGAAATCAAGAAGAATTTGGCTGATATTCACTTTAGATACTTCCACAGAATGGTTTTTGCTGTATTTGGCGCTTTAAAAAAACCAAAAATATGTTCAACATTGGCCTAATCCTTGTAGTCACCAGTTCGTATTGCCTTATTGAAAGCTACTGCAGTCTAATAAGCCTAAAGACGTTTGCAGATATTGTTTTTCCAATATTTTCTTTGCCTGCTGAGATCATGGTTAAGTTTAGTAAAGAGCAGAGAGCTTTTAGAACTGAACATTGCCTCTCCACCAACTCCCCATCCCTGACATTTCGAAAGTTCCACGCACAGTACGGAAAGAATGTTAAAGTGCCCTCACGTTCTTCTTTGGTGTCATGGGTTGAGACGTTCTGTCAGTTTGGATCTATAGCCAATCAGAACTAAAAATTCCCAAACAAAACGACCACTTCAGGTCAAACACACACCATTGGCCAGGTAACCGGTGAGCAGAATTTAGTTGTTGAGTCCTAAAAGACATCAGTCCGCAGACGATAGCTGTAGCTGGGACGTTCCTATACACCTCAACGGTCTGCATTCTCCAGGCAGATTTTAACCTACATCAGTACCATTTTCATGTTCGAGCAGCGTGTGAGGGAGAGTACTTAGATCAGAACATGGCAAGGTGTTCATAATTCCTGAATCGTCTTGAAAAACGTGAACATTTCCTCAATGGCAATTGCTTCAGTACAAAGCCCACTTTCACCTTTCAGGATGTTAGCTAAAAAATGCTGTCCATTGGGCACCCCAGCCTCCTATTGTCTATAGAAGTCACTCCATATTGAAGATGTACAGTGTGCGTGCATGTGTGTGTGTGTGTGTGTGTGTGTGTGTGTGTGTGTGTGTGTGTGTGTGTGTGTGACTCTAAGCACTCATAGTTTAGTGGGCCCTTGTGTTTGTCCACTTTTGAACATTTCAAACTACGCCTAGAAAATTAAGTGTCGAGTCCAAAGGGGGGAATGCATGCAGAGCGCTGGCTCTATTAATTACAGAATAAAAACGTTCGTTTTTTTTCTAACTCTGTAAGAGAAATGAAATATTGTTTAATGGTTACAGAGATGGAAAAACTAAACGTCGAAGAGTAAATAATTTTTTAAAAGCCAAGCAATCGTATCAAGATTTTCCTTACAAGAAGTTTTAGTGCTGATGCATTTTGCGTTAATTGGTGTTTTTCTTTATTTCGTTTCCATTTTAAGGATACGTTTCTTCTTCATGGATTTTATGCCAAACAAATTTCTGTTAAATGAATCATGTCTGTTTCAATTAAAACATTTTATAATTAAGTTTGTTGGTGATATTCCGGGGGGAAAGTTGTAAAGGATCATCCCATATTTTATGTATATAGACCCAAGGGCGAGAAGGACAAAACAAGCACCGTATATGAACCAGAAGTCAGTGACTGGGGATCTAAAGTGGTCTTTAACTTCGTTCAACATTGTGATAATTTTATGTAATATCCAAGGACAAAAAAGGTAAAGTTGTTCCAGCATCCCATTCGGACTTTGGGGATTGCCTTGTTAGTGAGACAACTTCTTGGACCTTTGGCATAATGTGGTAGGGTGGCCAGTTCCTTTTCACACTTTACTTCCCCAACTTGAAGTCAGGTACCCATTACTGCTGGGTGGGCAGGAGGTGGGG
>NW_004798237.1:192507-194930 GCF_000002075.1 Aplysia californica | reverse complement strand
GAGAGAGAGAGAGAGAGAGAGAGAGAGAGAGAGAGAGCTATGCACCTTTAGTCGCCTCTTAACGCCCGCAACATCACGGCAGGTGTTTTCTTTGCTGCCCAATAATAAAACTATGCCCCCCCCCACCTGCAGGGGCGATGGATTACATTATACAGTATGTATAATATTGAATACCATGTATGTTTAGTTGATACAGCTTCTTATCAACTTCACTATCATAGCCAGCGAGACTATAGAAACAGACTTTGGTGGTTTTAGTTTGTCACTTCTTCATGCACTCAGTTGCTATAAAATACTATACAGTACTATTATTGTTATCCTAGTCTTTCCCCGTCCCCGATCTGTTAATGTTTTCCAAATTGGTTGCTCTGTGTCTTCCTCTCCCTCTTTTTCTTCTTTTTTATTGTCCGTGAAACAAGACGTTGCATGCATTTATGTCAATTCAAATGTCCCAGAAACTATTTATTATTTCTTCTTATTGCTTTTAAAAATCAGTGAGCGTCCCACTTGGGCTTATTTCAGTACTGTTATATTTGATGTAGTATAGATTGAGAAGCGCATAGAGCTTGCTGTCGAGCGGGGATTTGCGCTATACAAATGCTATCTATTATCTATTATTATGTCTTTTCTTTCCAAGAAATTCTCCGCAGAAACCATATTTCTGTTGCTTTTTTTCATTTTCGCTGGTTTTGGTTGTCCAACATTCATAGCCGTATGGAACTGCTGACCACATTTAGTCTTTAAGAACTCTTATTTTTGTAGTTATTGAATTATTCACAGGGATTAAAATCATCTTTTTATAACTGTTTTGATTTGCAGCAGCTTGGTGAAGAATTTACAGTGTAACCCTCCACCCCACCCCTCCACCCCGCAAAAAAACTATCAACAACAAAAAACGTGTCTAGTTCTGATTTTCTTAGTTACTACCAGCTCCGAGTAAGGCTGGTATTTCTGTTTAGTTCAGATCTTACTAGTATGTGCGATATCGTCCACTAGAGGCTGATTTGGTCTTTTATTTTGGTGGCTGGTCGGGATCACGTGACTAGATATAGGATCATAATATGTTATTGTATGTCCCGCTTAGCAAGACATGAATGCGCTCTTTTGAGTTTATGCTTTCAATAAGAACCAAACAAGCAGGCACTTCACGTGTCAAATCAAAATAGACGCTGACGGCCGCTGTCAAAATCATATTTGAACACAAGTGTAGAACCCAAATACGTCTGACAGACAGATGGGTGCTAAGTATTTAAGACGACGTACACATGCCATACAGAATTATTCAAAGGACGACGCTGAAAGGTATTTTCAACGGTAGACTGCTGTGGTGTGAGGAAAATAATAATAATAATGATAATAATAATAATAATAGATTGCATTTGTATAACGCTCAACAGCAAGCTCTATGCGCTTCAGAATCTATACTATTACCCCAGCAGACCTGAGAGCATTCTGAAACAAACTCAATTTCCTGGGAAGCATACAGTGCAAGTTGTCATTTACGGGCGCTAAAACACTAACATACTGACGAGAATACAAGAGGCAACAATATATTGCATATGTCCATTTCCTTCCGAGGCCTAAAACTCTGTGCAAGGAAAGAAACTACTAGTTAAACTAACTTGCATTATCTACTTTTTTATTTTTTCATTTTGGGAAGGAGGGGGAGGGATCAAAAAGAAGATTTTTTCAGTCATCTATCATAGTAACAGTAACACAGTCTTTTGCCCCTTTAATCGGCAGCATTTATGCCATGCCGGTGGTTAGATAACAATTATTTAAAACGAGTTGGGTACCACCTCTCTGGTACCACGTTCGATGAACGGACTCAAGAATCGATCGTCAAGTCATTGTGGAACCAGTATGCACTGTTTGTAAACGGAACTCTCACTTGTTTACAATGGCGTCTAAGAAGACGAACTTTCTCGAGATTAGATCTAAACGAAACTAACGAAAAACTTAAAATTAAACTACAGTGACTTCAGACTCCATATTATAACTGTGCACCCTTGAAATGATTCTGAACCACCGTTAGTTTTGTCGAACTCGAAAGTTCAGTAGCTGGGAAGTTTTAGGCTGCCAAAGTGACGAGCTTTCACAAATATGTATAGATGAACCGAAGAAAACTAATCTTACTTTCTTTTGGTAGTTTCTCTTCATCAGTCTTGTCGCCTGTATTCGTATCTGGTGTGACATTGATGACCTCTTTGTCGTCGTCGTCCTTGATCAGTACGATGACCACAGCCAGCACCACCACAGCGACGAGAGCAAGGAGCAGAACAACCAACAGCGCCTTCATCGCGCCAGACATCTTGTTCTTGTGGCTGGTCTTCTCCACCAGTCTGTGTGGGGAGAAAAGGGGTATATGCATACATACATACATACATACATACATACATACATACATACATACATACATACAT
>NW_004798237.1:181279-191287 GCF_000002075.1 Aplysia californica | reverse complement strand
GTGTGTGTGGGGGGTTATGAGTGTGTTTGTGTGTGTGTGTGTGGGTTTGTATGTGTGTGTGTATGGTTGTGCGCGTGTGTGAGTATGTGTTTATGTGTTTGTATGTGTGTGTGTGTGCGTGTGTGTTTGTGTGTGTGTGTCACAAAAGGTCTCATTATGTCGGCAAAGTCTATTTCGAACGAGGGGCGTAGAAAGGCACAGAAGTGATGACATGTAAAAAGTTTAGTTTAGCTAGAAAATCAAAGTTGAACCATTCTTAAATTTTATTCTGAAAAGATTTACCTTGATTTTATTTGTAATTGGATCAAAAGTTCCTTTATTCAAAGACTGTCAATCATTGTCTACCCCCCATAATACACTGCAGTGCGCAAATTAGGTTTATGTTTACCCCAGTTGCACTTCTTGTCCGTATCAAGTTTAGTCATTGGAAAAAATAAAGTCAAAATTAAAAAGTGTCCCCAAATTTCTCGATTATTTATATCAATTTTTATTTTCTGTTCTTCTTATTTTAAATTTTAGATGGTCTATTTTATAGTAATTGATCATTTTTACGTGCATTGCATTGAGTTGGCCAACCTGTCTAAATAACAACCACTTTTCTCATCGAGAATTAAGTCGCTCCCCCCACCCCCTTGGGACAATTTCGACTGTCTTGTATATATTTATTATATATACATGTATAAATACGTATATACATAGTCACAATTCGCACGCCACACCGCTCACACACAGGACTGGATACAGTAGTTTGTCTGACTATTTAATTTTGCAGGAAAAGAGGAAAAAGAAAGGGGACTTTATTTCTGAAGAATCATGTCTCCCATAATCACAATACAAAGCAAACTACTCGTAAATGGAAGAAACTGAGTAATGGCGGGGAGGCAGTAAGAGAATAGTTTCAAAGAAAGCGTTGTGGTGGTGGAGAAAGACATCGAAACTATGTATAATAAGGAATATCTGTATGTAGAGTTAGATGGTGAAAATACCCTGGTGGTAAAAAAGGAAGAAAAAAGAAAGATAACCATGGGACATCTGGACAAATAAATAAACATAAGAAACTAAAGGAGTGGGGGGGTGGTCGGACCAGAAAAAGAACCAGAGAAACAGCTTTTAAATCGCATGAGAGTATAAAGAAAGGAGGACGCATAAAACAGATCGAGGTAGGCTAGTTCTAAAAGTAAAAGCTTTATCTGATCTTTTCTCTGGGACAGACAGACCGTCAAGCCTGAAGAAACAAGAGCCACATTCCCCAGAGGCTAAACCCAGACACAGATGACGAACATATACCATCACTTATTTAGGCTTCAGTTTAGGCTAGCGATGTGGCGAGGAGCAGTGAAAGAACAATGAAGCGGGTGGGTGAAGGGCGCCACTGGTAGGTCCAATTTTCCCCCTTGGTTCTATTCTCGTCTTTTTGTCTTGCTTCTTCGCTGCGCTAAATTGGCCGCTTTTAAGCACAAGGGGGCTATCCCGAAAAATGTTGTTTTGAGAAAATCGAAGGCAATGTTTTTGCCCCTTATTCAGTTTCTTTAAAAGACAAGCAGAGTTTTATAACCAAACACATATACACACCAATGAAACCAAACTTCTCCTATATGTAGGGCAGTGCCCACTTTTGGTGTTGGTCAAGATTTATGGAGACCCCCGAAATCTGGGTTAGCCCGCTTGTCCTCAAAAGAGACCAATTATGACCTCTATTTTGTCGGTGTGTTTCTCTTTACTCAGTCAAACAAATTAAAAGAAGGAGGGGAGATAAAGAAAACAGATATTTCATAGTAAAGAAGGAGCAAACCACACGAGGGCACCTGCCAACCACCTATCTTTCTGTAGCGTTGTCTGGACTCCCCCAATGAGTTGAGCCTATAACTGGCATATAAGAAAAGGATAAAACCTTGACTAAAATTTTGCAATCGATGTTTGTAAAAGAAATCATCGTTGACTCGTGGGGTCGGTCGTGAGATTTCGGTTCGAGGATCGAGCTTCAGCTCGGTCCGATGTTGCGTCCTTGGGAAAGGCGCTTTACACGAATTTCCGACTTGGCTTGGTCCTTTCGGAGGTAGACGTTTTACTTAAAGGACATGCTTCCAGTATAACCTAATAGTATTTAACGCACACCATTTCACCATCGGTGACCTGTTACGAATGCTGTCCGCAAAGAAATCTCTCCTCTGTGAAATAGTCAAATGGCCTCTACTCGTTAAAAAGAAGACAGTTCGTTTTTTACTTTGAAAAGTTGAACGATAAAGCCACAAGTATTTTGGACGTGTCTCAGCGAAAAAATATTATACCGGCAAGTGAGCCCACCTTTGTCCGATTTTTTAATCCTTTTGGATTGGGTCGTGGATATCAGTGCAAATGCAGTTTGTCCTACCGCTATAGGAACATCCCATGTTGAGGTTCATCTACGGGTAACATAATGAGTATGTATAGTTGAGGACCTGCACGTTCGTCTGTATGTTTATTCGCCGAGACGCGTCCAAAATACTTGTACGTCTATCGTCTTTATCTCTCTTCCTACTTTTTGTGTTTGTTTCTCTCTTGCAACTTGTTATTATTCGGCACTTACACGATCTATTGTGTTGTAAGTGCCGTAAAACTCTTACTACAACAAACATTTCCAGAAAAATTTTTTTTTTCTGTTACTCAATGAGAAATTGACGATCTGTTACATCTATATAGGATATTTCATATATCAGCAAGAACCATCCTATCACGAATACTTGGTCTGTCAAAGACTACTAGGCAACAATTCTTTTTTTTAAAAACCTTCTATTTAAGGGACGGGCTTCAACAACAAACACTTTTTTCAGGCTTAGATATTTTTTGAAAAGTTGTACAGGTTTTCTCTCAGGTCTTTATCACATTCCTATTGAAATCTCAGATGCCCACCGTTCCCTAATTTCTAAAGTCTTTTGTATTGGGTCAATGACCCAGAAGTCCGTGTATGTTTGTTGGACCATCACGCCGCACATATTAAAATATCACATCGTGATGGAATCAGGCGCTCGTCAAAATACTGAAATCGAAGAAACTGACGTTTTTCTATTTATTGGGTTATTCTTTTCGATTAAAAAAAATGGCTCAGCACCTTTTTGTATATTTTGCACTTTCCAGGGACACCCAAGTTATGGAAATCACCAAACTTTAGCGTCCGCGCTCTCGTTAATTTTACCTCGGATACCAGGCGATCCTGGCTACTTCAATGGCAAATATCTCGACTACTATTCAAAATGGGTTTCATCAAAAGCAAGACAAATGAACAGGCTTTAAGTTAAAATGAGATGATATCAATAACTCAACATGCCCAAATATTGACGAGCGTATGATTTCTCCGCGTCGTTATACTGATATCCCGTTCTCTTTCAACGCTTTGGGAAACGGTGGAAAATAAAGTCCATACTGGTTCAGTCTAGGGGCACATTTCATCAGGTGGATTAAAATTCTGAATACAAAAACCTACCTTGTGTCAAAAACAGAGGTTTAGTGTCTTGAATATTCTATATGCGGATTTATGTCCGACAATAGGAACATAATTCTTTCACCGGAGAATAAAACGTAATGTTTTAAGGAATATTTCTTCAAGCAGGGGTCGTAGAAGTGTTAAATGTCCCTCTTTTCAAGATCATGTTCCCTTAAGCTTTACAGAGGCTTTCCTCTATTCAGGCCAGAAACGACGGCCAAACCACACAGATTATTTTAACGACCTGTGGGGTAGGCAGGTGTTCTGAATATATTTATAAGGAAACAAATGAAATCTTTAAGGCCGGTGTTACTCGCCTGATCTCGGATGGCTAGCGTCCGGCTAGCGTCAGGCTACTCGCCCGATCACGGGTGGCGACAAGCGTCAGGCTAATCGACCAAATGCGGTCGAGTAGCCTTACGCCACTGGCCCATGGGGAATTCTGCGACCTCGGGTGGTTAGCATTTTCTGCCCAGCATGGGTCGGTCTCCTAGATTCTAGTCTAAGTCTTATACACTACGGCTGGATCGGGCCGATTGCCTGATCCAATCGCCTGAAACTGAAAACAAACAAGTTTGTTTTTGAGGCGACCGGTCGGACCGATCCCATCTGTAGTGGGCTCCACGTATTAGATAGCGTTAACACGGCCTCACGGCCTTCTGAGTGACATGAAGCAATTGAGATCACCTAGCACACCTCTGTGATTGGCCCAAAATAGATCATAGATGATGGTTTTCCGCCATCTATTTTTGTCGTCTTCCGAGGTTTCCCTCGCGAGTTAACTAGATCGCCTAGATCTATCAGCCGTTACTATTTAATTATCCTCATTCATCGGAAAGCCGGTGATAACGTTACTAACAATAGAAAGGCAACGTCGTGATGTTATGAAAGATTGTCTAATTACTACCAACATATTTTAATTGCCCTATCTCGCGTCCGAACGAGACTAGGGCGCTAGATCTACCTCGTCGTAGAACGTGACGGCCCGTGATACGAGTGTAAACAAACGTTCCAGCGCTGAGTTGAAAGCGAGAAATTTTGTTGGCGGGAAGAGAGAGAAAGAGAGAGGGGGATCCAAAAAAAAAAAAAAAAGAGAGAGAGAGAGAGAGAGAGAGAGAGAGAGAGAGAGAGAGAGAGAGAGAAAAGAGGGGGGGGGGGGTTGTTAATAGAATTACTGATTCCTGGCGTTTTCTCTCTGCATCGGTCCACAAGCTGACCTGGAACAATACAGTCACTATTGTACACATTATGGCCAGTCCCATCTTCATTTATGACATGTATTATAATAATGTCAATTTGATCAGATCATTGCAGTCAGAGTCAAACGTTCACGTTAGAAATGTAACCAGTAACAGGCTGACAAGACTTTTAGATGTATAGATCTATGAGCCTTGTCTAAAAGTTCGTCTTTCTCAGGTACTGTTCTCTTTGTAAATGTATTCAGAGAGAAAGAGAATGGAAATCAAATCATATTTGTTGTCAATAGATTCAGTGAATGCCCCTGATAAACTAAGAGAAAAACTAGGTAGAGGGGGGAAGTCTTTTTTTTTCTTCTTTTAATAACATGTTAGGCAGCATGGGGGTATCAGGCTCTCGTCAAAATAATCAAATTGAAGAAACTTGCATTTTCCCGCAGGTTTGTTAATTTTTATCAAATTTATGTTTTTTTGCCCAACACCTTTCATGCCCATTAAAGAACTCATTTCTGTGTGGATTTTTCTTATAAAACGTTGATTAAAGGCACAAAACAGTAAATTTTCAGTTACCATGGACTCTGAAGCTAAGGAAATAACTAATCTTTGGCGGCCATTTTCTCACAAATGTTACCTCTGAAAACAGGTGACCCCCACCTCCTTCTTTCGCAAATATCTCGACTTGTATTCCAGATAAATGAACATTTATTTCCTCCAAATAAAGACAAGTGAACGAGCTTTAACATGATACCGATAACTCTACATGCCCCAAAACTGACGAGAGCCTAATTCCACCACCCTGCCTCACATATAAAGAAAAGGCCACATGTATGACATGGCCTGTAATATAACTTAAATAACGGGATCCCCCACCCCAAACCTTATTTAGGTCACACATAATAGCCAAAATAACCAAACTTGTGTAAATCATTGGTTTTTTAAAAACATTATTATTACCCCCCCCCCAAAAAAAAATAAAAAAATAAATTAATTAAAACCCCCCAAAAAAACCAACCCCCTCTTCACATTCATTTCCCATCACAGCAGTAGAATCTACATGAAATGTGATGTACATGTATCTAGAGTCAATGATGAAAGGTCCTTTTCTGTGTATTGATCTCATAATCTACAGTTAAAAGCCTCTGTCGCCTGTACATGTCTGACTGAATCTATTAATAAATGTGTATTTTGTTCTTTTATTTTGACAAATGGACTTTCTTCTACCTGATGCCACTTGTACTCTTGATAGCATGCAATAACTTGAGGTAGAATAGAGAATAGAATAATGAACCTGGCTTCAATCTTCAAACCGTTATAGGTATAACTTACTCTAACTTACTGCATGGTCCACTTCGCCCAAAGAATGTGCATAACAAAATTCGGCATCAATTTCAAAGTTCAAATTTACCCCTACTGAATGTAGGAGGCCGTTTATATAAGTTTGATTATTCTTCTTTAAAAATCAAACAGTAGGCGTTTTTTTTCTCTTTGTTGTACGTGAGGAATCAACTTCATTGAATGTGAATTCTTCTTCAGTATTGTACGAAAATGCGTGCACTTAAACAATATTATTATAAACATAGTAGGCCTACAAGTATTCACGCATTCGCACCGCCAACTGCCCGAGTAGTACGGTCCTAAAGTCAGTGGCGGTGGGTGGACTAAAATTTGGGTGGGGCTTAGGTTGCTTCCAGTTTTTTTACCACCAAATAGCAAGCCATAAGAACTAAACAGTGACGGGTTTTCTATACTCACGGTGAGCCACGGCATTTTGAGAACAATTCAAACGAGAAGAGTTACCTTTGTTTTCCATCTCTTTGTTCTTAGTTATATTCTTGCTGATGGTGGGGACGAAGCCGATTCACCCGCAAATTTCCTCTAATTAATTTCCATGTGATGAAAAAGTTGCCTTAAAAGTAGTTCGTCCTGATTTATAACTGTTAAATCTCAGAGGTACAATCACAAACATGCACACGCAGCACTTCAAACATATTACTTCTATGAGCTGGATTAGGCCGTGTAGTCGTGGAAAGTTGAACACACTCAACTAAGAACCCATGAGCGCATTGGTTTCTGTTTCACTGGGATAAAGTGTGTTGTAAACTTTCACCCCATAGTCAGGGCTAGGAGAGCGTGAGCCCTTAGTACAGTATTCTTTTTCCAAGACTTTTACCTTTTTTACAAGAAGAGTTTCATTAAGGACGGGTCGTGGGAAAGGGCTCATCCTTTGCTGAAACCTTTAGACATTTGATTGGCTGTTGGGTTGCTATAGTTGTAAGCGGTGACAACAGTGATTGGATAAAAGAGTAAGCCGCCAAATTGATCACTCTGTGTTCATTGCGTGCAATCATAACGGTTTCACCTGTTTATTTCATTATTTAGAAACTTCAATAACTTTGGGATAGAGTACTTGTAACCAAGGTAAACTACCGCTCGCTCAGAGAGCCAATCACAATCCAACATTTTTGGGGTCCACCTAGACACCATGACTACGTAGTCCCCAATTGGGGTCTACCTAGACACTTCCTTTATATAAAGAACATTATAAGTAGAAATTTTTTAAAATGTAGCCTCAATCGATATGGAAAAATATGATTGAGTTAAGACAAATTTACAAAACTGCTGTGATATTGGTTCACCCGTTAAAGAGATATTTCAGATAAGTCGAGCCGTGAATTTTTGACCGCACTATAAGTTGGGAATTAAACAGAAAACACGAAGCAGTAACATATCGTCTTGATGGAAATGGAATCAAACAAAATAAAGGCTGCGTTTTCCTAAACCTAACTGTGATTCTATGCTGTTTCTGACGTTATGTCGTGGCTGTTTAACACTAGTGGAAAGGATCAGCAAATATTAATATCGTTTGATGTGATCGATCAGAGTGAAAGACATTGCTGGAAGCCTAACTGTTCAAGAGATATTTGAGGATAAAATGTGCCACGAATTTTTAAACCGCACTATAATCGTGTTTTAAGCATACAGCTATCAAATAATTTTAGAATGGGATATCCCTTTGACTGTGGAAAGGAGAAGCAATAAATATCGCTTGGTGAGAATGGAAGAGATTGCTGATTCCTTCACAACTGCTCACGCATGTACGCACTTTTGGACTTGTTTGTGTTATACACACCGGAGTTACATAATATGTTATTCAACACCAAAGACGTGGCGTCGGTGGCCTAATCGTTAGGCTACCGGACTCATAATCGTGAGGTTGCGGGTTTTGGGATTCGAGCCGCGGAAGGATAAAAATAGCGAAAGAAAGAACGAAAGAACAAAAGAAAAAACGAAAATAAGACAGCAAGAAAGGAAAAAAGAAATTAAAAAAACAATACAGAAACCAAGAAAAGCACCAAAAAAAAGAAAAAGAAAATAAGAAAACTAAGGAGACAGACAGAAAGAATGAAATACAAAGAACGAAGTTAAATAAGATGGAAAGGGAAAAGTAAAAAAAGAGAGGAAAAAAATAAGGAAAGAAAGAAAAGTGACAAACATCGCTGGAGCAACTGTTATGCGGTTCTAAATTACCTCCTTACCTTTTCCACCACAGAGATAATTACTATTCCCCACAATCTCAGAATAAATAGAATAAGCTCAAATCCCGGGCCCTGTGGAGAGTCCTGACTATCGCAGTCTCCTAGAACCCTGTCTTTATGTTCGAGATTTCTCGAAGAACCAGGTAATTTGATGTGCTTGGTGTGTGCTACCTAAGAGTTCAAGCAGGTCGTTGCTGCATGTAAATTAGGTCCGGAGACAACCGTATGATGAGAGAAGCTTTTTTGTAATTTAAGAAAGAACGACGAAAAAAATAAAATAGAAAAGAAAGAAAACCAAAAACAAAAGGGGAAAAAATTCCGAAGGATAAAAAAGAAAGAAGAATAACACTTATAGAAAAAGGAATGTAAAAACAATGAAGAAAGAACACATTAAAGAAGGATAAAAAAGAAAGATGGAACGAAAGAACAAAAGAAGGGGAAAAAAGAGAGACAGAAATGGACAAAAATATTACAAGCAAAACCCCCCCCCCCCCAAAAAAAAAGAAGAAAAGTAGCACGACAGACAGAAGGAAAGAAATACGAAGAACGAAGTTAAATAATATGGACAGAGAAAAAAAAAGAGGAAAAAATAAGGAAAGAAAGAAAAGTGACAAACATCGCTGGAGCAATTGTTATGCGGTTCTAAATTACCTCCTTACCAGTTCCACCACAGTGATAATTACTATTCCCCACAATCTCAGAATAAATAGAATAAGCTCAAATCCCGGGCCCTGTGGAGAGTCGTGACTACTGCAGTCTCCTAACTAGAACCCTGTCTTTATATCTATGCTCGTGACGTCTCCAAGAACCAGGCAATTTGATTTGCTTGGTGTGTGCTACCTAAGCGTGCAAGCAGCTTGGCCACAGCAATACTTACTTTACTGCATACAAATTTGCTCAGGGGACCACAATATGAGAAAAGCCTCAATAAATGCAACAGGCCTCGATGGAACCAGATAACCAGCCGTTGGTCACGTAGTCACAAAGTATTCCTCTTTGGCTGGCAGTGGGAGTTGGGGTGTGGGGTGGGGTGAGGATTTTTTTTTGGGGGGGGGTGGTGGAAGGGGTCATGACCTGACGATACGGTCCATGGGTTCTGTATTCCCAGCTTTTTTTTCAGCATGAAGAAGCATCAGGAATAAAGGCGATGAGCTCAACATGTCAATTATTCTTTCTTCTCTTATTTGTATCGCGCGCGCGCACACTTACGCACACAATCATGCTCACACAAAACACACACACACGAACAAACACATGCATTTATATGTGTATAAATAAATACTTAAATACATGAATACATAAACAATACATTTTAAAATAATAAATAAATAAATACATAAATACACAAATAAATAAATAAATAGGCATATTCATTGATATTTTAAATACTCACATAACATAATATTTTGACTGTAAATCAAATCACTATCGAAGCCCCATTACGATATAATGGTGATCTATTAAATGCACACTGTTTTTTTCCGTAGACTTGAACACTGGCTGCGCTATTCACATTTGGGTGTAGTTAAAACTTGATTAACACTTGGGTTAGATAGGTACAGTCAAGTATCTTATCAACCTTTTTTATACTGAAGCATGCAACTACGGGTCCTGACTAATGAGGTGCATTCACTGAGAGAGAGAAAGAGAGAGAGAAAGAGAGAGAGAGAAAGAGGGAGAGAGAAAGAGAGAGAAAGGGAGAGAGAGAGAGAGAGAAAGAGAGACAGAGAGAAAGAGAGAGAGAGAGAAAGAGAGAGAGAGAAAGAGAGAGAGGTAGGGAGAGAGAGAGGGAGAGAGAAAGAGAGAGAGAGAGAGA